>NC_051163.1:21498938-21576022 GCF_013339745.2 Dermacentor silvarum
TTCGCAACTTGCACTGTGTTACGTTTCGCCTTGCGTTCCCACGCTATACGACTAATTGTTACAGAAGGCAGCTAAAAGCGAGCGTTAGCCAATCACCTAAATGCTGTTACGTGTCCGGATCTAAAAAAAAAAGGACAACAAGAGAAAGAAAGAGAAAGAAAGAAAGAAAGAAAGAAGGAAAGAAAGAAACACTCCGTAGGTAGTGTGCGAGTGTGGTCGGAATTACTTCCGTGCCATTACGCTCTACTTCTCAAAAGTCTCTCGTGCGACGTGGTCACGAGGCATACAAACGCGTTGTCACTTTAGTTTGACCGAGGTTCAACTTCCACGAGCTTCGATAATGTTCTGCCTGTAAAGCGTGCATTGCAACGCACAAGAGCGCACTGCGGCGAAGCCAACGATGTATTCCACGTACGCTTTTGCTTTTTGTAGTTTAACTCGTTGCTTGTGTATACTTATGCGATAATAACTAAAGTAAAGCTTTCTTCGGCTCCTACCGCTTGTCGTGGCGAGCCCGTGGCGATCACCTGTTATTATTTCTTGTGTCGTTTATTTATGACTTATCAAAACTCCTCTCAAGTGAGTAGTGGGGCACGTTGTTATTGCAGAAGCGTGATTTACTAATACAGCTTAACCTAATATTCGTTTTATGTGTCCATTTAGTGTCCATTTATTGTCGTTCTAATTTCATTTTCGCACGACGCGTCAGCGTTCTTTCCCAGGTCGGTGAACTTACGGTTAGGACTATGGGACAGACAAACTGCCAGCAGAACCTGACCGCCGTTCCCGGGACCCTGTCGAGCATGAACTCGATGTCCAAGGACAGCCGCTGGACGCCTACACGAGAAAAAAGTAAAACGAAAGGACTCTCTGTCATCGGTTATTGGATCAGAAGTGCACGCAGACATAAGCAATAGCTGCCTGAAATGTCCAGCGCGTTCGCACTCAAACTTCCTTGCAGGGCTGACAGTCAACGTGGTGCTGCAGTACAGACTCCCGTTAACACGAAAGTCGGTTAAATTGAATTCGCGGATACGCTGAACAATGTGTTTTCCGACAGAGCAAATGGGAAAAACTACGTAAATATCACGCACTGTGGGAATCATTGTTACGCGAACCACTAGCAATAAAAACTCGGCGCTGCGCTAGCCACCGGCAACCTCATGACCGAGTAAATCCCGCTAATACTAATGATTCTCGTATCTGAGGGTTTTGAGCACTGGTCCGTGACCGGCGGCCAGATAGCCAAAGTCAGGAGATTGTATATAACGCGTACGTCATAGCTGTCGCTATAATTGACACCGTAGAATACATGCACGCCATTGTTATCGCATTATTATCGCGAACTCCACAGAGCGCAGTGTGTCGGAGAAAAGTGCGAGATCCGGCTGCGCGGGCAAGCCGCTACTGGAAAGTAATGCCCAAACCTGCGCATCCAGAGCGGTCGCATGAACTAAAACCGTGTAGATTCCATCGCTACCTCGGTGAACAGCGCTAGAGCATCGCTAGATCATCGGTAGACCATGCTAGACCAACGTTAGAGAATGCTAGATTGTGCTAGGCCATCGGTAGACCATCGCTACCATGGCCAACAGCGCTAGAGCATTAAACCATGCTAGACTCTGCTAGACCATCGCTGGACCATCGCTACCATGGCGAGCTGCGCGGACGACGACGGGGCAAGAAGGGAAGACGGAACGGATTTCTTCTGCCGTCGGCCGCGCTGTTCCCCAGGCTATTTAGAAACCAACTAGCACAATTTTGTGCTCTTGCGAAGAAGTCATGACGGCAAGGCATAGCCGGCGTGTAAAGTTGAAGGTGGAGGCTATACGAACCGAGTTACGGCTTCACGTCTTTACTGGTGGAAAGCAGCCCTATTGAAGCTGCAAAGGAAACCTGCATGGGCTCCCGTGAAAGAAAGAGTCGCACTGGAGCCGAAATTACGTCCGGGAATCGAATGTAATACCACAGCCTCTTCTCAGCAGTCACTGTATACCTTTTCAGATGACCAGTATGCTATAGTAGAAAGAGAGCGAATGAATTCGTAATCTGACAGGAAGACACATCCCGAGTATAACTTAAAATTACTTGCTGAGGGCCTGTCTTGTGCATATTAACACGCACGCACGCACAGACACACACACACGCACACACGCGCGCGCGCACACACACGAAGAAACAGTTGAGAGTAATATTTGTCTCCTGTCCGTTTCTTTTCTTTTTAGTGTGTGTGTGTGTGTTCGTGCTCACTTAATATGTCAAATCCTGAGTACACACAGACAGAGCAAACGCCACCAGTGAAATGACGTCTTCCACGCACCGTAAATCAGGGACACCGAAATTGACTCGAACACCGCGATGAAGAAGAGCATCTGACCTCCGATGTACGTGTCCAGGAGATTCAGGATGTACATGCCGCCCTGCGTACGGAAACCCCGGCCTCAGACTACGAACACCCAGGGTATACCTATAGTAAGCCGCTATAGTACCTTATAATTATCGTTAAACTATAATCATCTTTTAAACTCAAGCGTAGATTTTTTACAAGTCTCTTGTGAAAGGCAGGCAGCGCGTTTCCTCCTCCTCAGACGGATTATACATGAAACGGCGGACATTCAAGGAAGACAAACCGTAACGGCGGTAGAATTATCTGACCGACTTACCTCATACCAGGTTCAGAATGCGCATGCGTGCCTTCTGTGACGGCGTCATGATGTTCCTGTGGTCTTTGCCGCTTTTCTTCTGTATTTGGGTTCAAGCCAACATTGAGCAGAACACAGAGGCGGACTTCGTTACGTATTCTGCAATACAGCCTCACAGATTTGCAGGCGCTAGCTGGCCAGCCAGCACGCGCAAATTTCAGAGGCCATGTTTGCCGCATAGTTTCATAAGTAAACCGCTAGAGGGAACTCTGGCGCTAGTGTCTACGGGAACTGCAAGCGTCGCGGTTCACCCAGCACGGGAACCATGATAACCACCCTGTGATGATGAGCAATGCATACGGAGTCGCCTAAACTTTGTCCTCGTGTCTTCAAACGGCTTTGTGACTCTGGAAGTTGATCATTTTCCTCGAAACATACTCCGTTATATATGCAACAGTTCGCAATTATTTCGAATGCTCGCAGAGGCTAATAGATCGCGTCCAAGACACATGGCAATGACGCGTTTCCGGCTTCTGAAATCACTTTCGGCGCACGCAGCCCGCAAAGGCATGGCCTTCTAGATCTTCTCTTATACTCGCGGGAGAGTGGTTGGGCGGATGGCTGGATTTGGACACCAGCCTTGCTGAGTTTAGAAAATTACGTGTGCTTGCAAACCTAGAAAGATAAAGCAGCAAGAGCTTGATGTGGGCGAGTTGGCTGTAACCTACTTCAAGAAAAGACAGCGCAAAAGAGACAAGGACGAAAAGAGGACAGGGACAACGGACTGGACGCTAATTTCCAACTAAATCTTATTTGAAGAAACGAGGTTTATATACGTGAAAATGAATTGCGTCACCACTTCTTTAAAAGATCAAACACGTACGGAAGGAAAGTAACAAAGAAAACCTAGGTAATAGGAGGAGGGTACAAGTGATCCCATACTGGCCCAGGGTGTCCCACAATATCAAGAAGGTTGCGCAAAGGCACAATGTTAATCTTGTCTTTAGTGCGCCATGTAAATTGGCCAAGTTGTGCCCTATGGTGACCAAAGCAAAACCAGATCCATGCTCTAAGAAACATGCAGCGCAATACACGCGTTGCACTAGAAATGTTGCCTATGAAATCCCTTTAAGCTGAAACAGGTATGTTCTGGGCAAACGGGGCGCTGTTACAATGAAAGGGCGCGAGAGCACAACTGGGCCGAACATTGCGGGCGGACCTTTGGCTGAACATTGTGAACGTCACAAGTGCCGTCCGAACCTTTACGACACCAAGTTTCTGGCACGTTCCGGAGATAGACTAGAAAGGGAGATACTAGAAACTTTTTACATTGCGAGGGCCAAGGGCACGTGCATTAGCTGCCTGTCAGTGGCACTTGCCGACAAAGAGATTGCCTTTCTGATGCGATAGAGAGTTCATGATGTCACGGTGGTGCAATTTGTTTGTCATGTGTACAAACCTTGTTTCTTCAAATAAAATTTAGTTGGAAGTTAGAGCCCATCCGTTGTACCTGTCCTTCTTTTCGTCCTCGTCTCTTTTGCGCTGCTTTTTCTTCAAATAGAAAGACAAAGTGTAATAAGCAACGTCACAAGAACACTTGAAGCCCCAAGCACGAAGATTAGACAAATCCAACTACTAACCATCGTTCGCATGGCAAATCTATGGCATCTGAACGGTGGAAGTGATCTTTGAAGTACGTTGCCGAAGGGTATGCACCGGCCAGCAAAGCGTCGCTCTGCATCGGGGACTCGCCTCTTCTGTACATCTGTATAACATTTTGCCCCATTTTGCTTCTGCAGTGGGTCTTCTTTTTTGTTTTCTTTTTCTAGTCCTATCCCCACAAGGCCTGGAACCGAGGGTTCGCACCAAGGTGAGCGCAGGTGGTTAGGTACATGCCGCTTTAGCTGGAGCAGACAAACGAATAATCACACGCTGTAGCTGCCAATTTTTTTATATTATTGCGACATAGCGATTTGGCTGGTTATACGGAAGTTCATGTTCCTGGCTTGGCGGAGCGTACGCAGAACGTACTGCAAAGATCACTCCCATCTGAACGATCTGCCATATTGTATAGGACTACAGTGGGTAAGCCTACTTCCGGTATTTCACATATCTCCTATCACTGCCAGCATAACTTGCGCCATCGATGGCGCAGCGAAACTGATCTTGAAGTAGTCCATTATGGCAAATTAGTGCAAATCACGCCTGCGGACAAACGTGTTTAAAAAGAAAAACGGCCTGCTCGTAACGCGTACTCTGGTGGTCATGGGAACTCCCAGGATGAAGCCCAACGTGCAGACTAAGAATCCCAACAACGTCAGGTGCTCCTGCATGACTGGATAAGCGTCCTTCAGGGGTGTCAGGAGGCCCTCCACCAAGCCGAACTGTGAGGGTGAAAACAACAAAGGAGAAAATCAGGCAGATCTGACTTCTACACGTGTTGGAGTCCATGTGAATCGAAGCTTTCGTGAAGCCGTTAATTAAATGTTGCAAAACTAAATGAGATGCGTGTAATTCCTTTTATTCTCGTAATATTCAGAGTGTTTTTTAGAAGGCAAATTTTTTTTAATCGCGCCTTTGGCAGATAGCATAATTCTAATCTATGATCTAAATTACTTCATTAGGCGGCTGTTACTTCTGCGAGAAATCGAAGTACCTAATTAGATGATTCAATAATTACCCTAATTAACATCTTATAATTATTTCACGGCACATATTTAAATTTGCGAATTATAACCGGTGAGTTCGCAAGGCGTATCCACTTGGAAATAATTTTCTGGAGTGTACCAGTTTCGGGATGTTCATTTTCAAGGTGTCCGACGACATGCATTGGTGTTCCAGTTACACTTTGTGCTTCAATGCATGAAACAGCGTTTTCCTAAAAGAAGTGTTAATATAAAAGTCAGAACACACAGTGCCATTTAAGGCCGTTTTGACTGGATGCTTTGCATTCGTCACTTCTAGCCGCCTCGCGTGCCGCCATTGCGCTGTACCGAGGATAATGGGCGACTAACTACAGTCAAACCTCAATATAACGAACCTCGATTTAACTAAATTCGCGATGTAACGAACTAACTTTATTTCCCAATCTTAGTTCATTGAATTAATGAAACCTCGAATTAACGAAATTCGCGATACTATAACAAAAAATTTCTCTGCTAGTGCAATTTCGTTATATCGAGGTTCTACGGTTTTAACCCAACAGTCGGTTACTCGTGGGTTTCATGCAGGGGTAAGCGCACCTCGGAATCCACGGCGAGGAAGAAGAGCATGACGAAGAAGGCGAAGGCCCAGAGGTGTGGGAACGTGATCACGGTCACGGCTTCTGGATACGTGATGAATGCCAGAGCGAAGCCTGCGTCGCGAGCGGTATTTAGAGCAGCCAACAAAAAAAGAAAACGAAAATTATGAGCCATTCCACTCTGTGAACGTGGATGACCAGCGAAGCTGTTTCGCACATGACACAGAGGTGACACTGAGTTTTATGGCGATAGCACTTATATGGACACTCAAAGCGGATTTCTGCCGTCGCCGTCGCCGTGAGGTTTCGTATGACGTCAACGGCGATGAAATCGTCGCCGCGCGCCGTATGCTGTATGTGCGAAGGAAAGCGCGCGAGCGACGCGCACTCTCACGGGGAGCGAACGCACGGCGGAGAGCAAACGCGCGTTCTGCACCGTGCTCTCTGAAGGGCTGCAGAATGAAGCGTCTCTTTCCTCCTCTACAATCACCATATATATAGAGAGCAAATGCGACTTCTTACGTCGCGCGAAAGGCCGTGGGGGCACGGGAGGGAGGGAGGGGGGGGGGGAGGCGACGTTTAGCTGCGGCACCAAATGCGTAAATATATAAAAACGTTGTGAGGCGAGAAGGTGGTAAAGACTTCCGACGCTGCTCGAGGAGTGTCCCGTTCTGATCTCGTCGAAAACCTCCGAGCCGCTCCCAGAGGCACCGGCAACAGTCAAACAGTCACCAACGCCGCGCGCGTTCGGTGCGAACGCGGGCAAAACGCCAACGGCGTCGACAACAGTTCTGCGCGTTGCTGGTGCTGCTGCATGTCCAAGTTTATACAGCTGATAAAACTACTATCCTTACTCGGTATAGCTCTCTACTAATTTGCTATCGCAATTGATGCTTCGCCTTTCGGGTGAAACTGCGACATTTTTAGCAAAGGTACGAACTCATTAGCCGTGATTTTTCATATATATAATTTTCAAGGAGGGTGGGAAAAGAAGGGCGGTCCTGGTTTTGTCCAAGGCTGAGCTCGTTAACTGTGTTTAAACTACCCAAGCGCATATGTAAAGACCCTATAAGAAAACTTGTGGTAAAGAATTTATTGCATCATCCTTGTCACTTAGTAACGACAGTCACGATGGCTTTGTGGTCGCTATGGTGTGAACTGATCGGCATACTCGAAACTGCAAACACATTCTTTGATAATGTCAAATCGATGCACGTACGCTGCTTCGGTTGGGCCGCAGCGGTGTGGTATCGCAAGCGATATATATCGTCTGCATCACTAAACGCGTAAACCACTCCCTTATCGGTATAGACACATCAACATTAATATTACTGATAACGACCACAGGGGTAGTGTCATCGACACTCACCCACGCAAAGTGAGTAGCCATGAACCTTTGGAGGCTATGAGGCATTGTATTTTTTGCTTGCCTACAGAGGTATGAGCCATTGATGATGTCAGTTTTCGGCATGCTGTTCTGTATGTTGTATGCGTGATTAGAATGTACAAGCACTGTTCGCTTCACTTCGCTGAGTGCTTGTAGCCTCTGCCTTACGGTGGTGTGAGCCATTCCATTTTTGCTTGCTTACGGCGGTATGAGCCATTGATGATGATAGTTTTTGTTGACGGAAAAGAAAAATCCACATAACCCTAACCACACACAGCTTAGCTGTGAAATTCACCGACGATTACGATGCTCCCTAATGCGAAATTTGAGCGCAGCTCCACACTGACATATTGGCTGGCGCGGACAATCTCTCTCGTGCGGCACGTTGCAACGGGAGCGAAGTGGTGGCGCGACTTCCTCGCTAATCTGGAGATCGCGAGCGCCGGCGCGTGGGTGACGCGAGGGCGCGATTCAGCCCTCCCAGACGACGCGCACTACTGTGGCGCCATGTCGTGGTCGTCGTCGCCGCACTACGCTTTTCTTCTCACGCTTTCGCCATACTCTCCTCCGCTTTCCCCCTCGTGGTTTCGCTGCACCCTCCTCGCGTCTTTCGTCCTCCGCGCGGCGCTCCACGTTCGCTCTTTCATCCTTCGCTGCGCGCTCGTTCGCTCGGTTACGCCGACGCTCGCCGCACGAACGGGCGCCAAAGAGCTACGCTTTAAAGAAGCAGACTACTCGATATATATATATATATATATATATATATATATATATATATATATACATCGAGTAGTCTTATTATTTGTGTGTGTGTGTGTGTGTGTGTGTGTGTGTGTGTGTGTGTGTGTGTGTGTGTGTGTGTGTGTGTGTGTGTGTGTGTGTGTGTGTGTGTGTGTGTGTGTGTGTGTGTGTGTGTGTGTGTGTGTGCGTTATGTGCGTGCGTAATTCCTGGGCCTCGATCGCGCATAAAGACGGAAATTTGGCTTCGCAATTTATTATTTTATTTCAGCAAGAGTATAGGAGAGCACCCACCTCCCGAGGCGACGTCGGAGACTTTCTCGCCGAGCACGTACGCCATGTTTCCCAGCACGGAGAACACTGCCATGCCAGCGAGGAAGCTCACCAGCAGATCCGCCAGGGCTATAATGTACACGTCGCTTGCAGGGCGAAGAGTGACAGGGGAAATGATTATTAGTCAACTACCAAACAGAACGATGCATTCCGTAGAGTATAGTATGCGCATTACGTTGTGAAACTGCATTTGCATTTCCTGGCCGAAGGAGAAAAGTGCTTATTGGCGGGAAAAGCGATCGCCAAGCCTATCACTTTGATTTTTGCGCGTATAACTGCCGCTTGGGTAAGCTAAGTGCGACGGCACATATATTTCAATGTTTCCCGTGCTTTAACTGAAAATTTACTTTCGTCGAAACAGTTTTGTGCTTCGTGCGTTTGTGTGCGTGTAGGCGTGTGTGTGATGACAATATTTTAAATGTCTCGCGCACATTATGTGATGTCATCATGTGCGCGCGTGCGCGTGCGCCAGTGCCCTCAACCACAAGTCATGTTCTGGAAAGACAATGTTTGCACACTTGCCAGATAAAAATAAAATTAATAGGTGTTTTACACACGTGTGCGCCTTTTAACAAAGGACAGCGCTGTACACACAACTAGAACACTACGCGCACGACCGGCAAACAAAACAAAGGCGGAGTGAAATTAATACTTTTTAAAGTGAAGCTCTATTCGCCTACCTCCACGCGGTTTGGCGTACGTATCGCGTACGCACGCACCTAACGTCTCTCGCCGAATCGACAACTTGGGTCACTGCTTATGTGACGTTGTGTCACAAGGAGTGCATAGAAGCCTTAAATGTATTTTTACGTGGATTTCGTACTTCTATGCTCATACACATCTCATCCACATTCCTTCCTCGCCAAGCGTCATACATCACCTTTGTCCTTGCATGGGTGCACAGATAGCTAACAGCTACAAGTCACGTGGCCGCACGCGTTGTCATCCGCTACTGATGCTACCTATCTCAATCTCGAATATGTAAATTTCGCGTCGTTTAGAGCTAAAACACTGAGTTGGATCGACCTGCGTGTTCTTAAATGCGATTAGCATTCTTAGGATACTTCATTCACCCCCTGGTGCTTATCTATGTACGGATCTAAATGTTCTCCTTTCACGCCAACTCGGGTAACCCGGGTGTGTGCCGCTCTCCAGTGAAGGGAAGCGCGAGGGAGGAGCATGGATGCAGATCACGCCTCATAGGTGACACATTTCGACGGGGACAATACAATATGTCGCTGCATTGCTTGAATGCTAATCGCATTACGTCGACAGTCACCCTGAGATGGTTTATGTCGGATTTGCTATTCTTCTTCGCTCCCGACCTCAGCCCAGCGCATTCCGAGATCTCACGTGTAAAGCGTGTTCCTGAAGTCGTTGTAGCTGCCGAGGCAGAAGATCACGCCCTGGCTCACGCCCAGCGAGAAGAACACCTGCTGCGCTGCCTTCTGCCACACCTGCAAGGGTAAAGGGGAAAAAAGAAGCTTAGTGCCTTTGCACTCTGTGAAGAAGGACGACCAGCGAAGGTGTTATGTGTTCTTCTAAAATGACGAAATTATATATGTGTATGACTATATATATGCAATTAAGGCATCAAGACAAAGACATCCTAATTCACCTTAATCATCCTGCATCCACTTTTATCCGCCTTAATCGACCTTAATCCACCATAGTCCTCCATAATCCACCTTAATCCCCCTTCATCCACTTTAATCCGCCTTAGTCGACCTTAATCCACCTTAATGCACCCTAATCAACCCTAATCCTCCTTATTACACCTCAATCGACCTTAATCAGACTTAATCCACCCTAAGCCACCTTAATCATCGTTTGTTGAAATACAGTTCCTATATTTTTTTATTTTGGGTTTATGAACAATTTCGTAATAAAAACCTGCTCCATAGTGTATAGGTATAGAATTTAACTTCGTTGAAATGATAATAAGAAATTCACATATGGTGCAGGATATTCGCGTGCGTTTAGATAGCAGCTCCTAAAGAAAAGCCTTCTCTTTAAAGTTGAGCTGTCGCTCACCTCGAATGCTAAGACCTTGGACCATTCGGGGATGAAGTAGAACTGGAGTCCCATCCACGCGCCGGGCAGCGTCACGCCGCGTATCAGAAAAGCGCCGAGGATGAAGAATGGCACGGTGGCCGACACCATCACCACCTGAGAGGCAGAATATTAGAAACACGCAGTGCCCTGTTTTTGCTTTTAAAGCGAATAGCTTCTTTGGCTATTTATATTCGCCCATTTTCGTGGTCGGTGTAGTCGATGGTAGGAGATCGAATTCTCACCACCGATGCAAAGGCGCCCATTCGAAGGGCACGTGGTTTCTAAAACCAACACTAATTATATTACATTAAAAGTAATAGCGTTCTATGCGAACGTAGTTTTCACCAGAGTGTCGAAACAAAATGTTTTTCGTTCTGGTTCAGTTCCGGTTCAACTCCGGAGCTAAAAAAAAAGAAATAACGGCGCAACCCGCGTCGAACAGGTTCAGTTTCATTTGCGTAACCGAACAATTATTACAGGAAAGCAACACAGTTTTATTTTGTACAAAATCTCGGCGCTACTGAAGCTGCACAGAAAGATTACGCCTGTTGTCTGCTCTTCAGGCCGCCGCGCGTAGTTACAAAATAATTATGCAGATACAACCCTTATGCTGGAATCTGTGTGAAGTGAAGCTTTATTGAGGAGGGAGGGAGGGAGGGAGGGAGGGAGGGAGGGAGGGAGGGAGGGAGGGAGAGAGTATATTGAGGAAACGCAGAGGGATCCTCCAGCCTGCCACTCTCCTCAGGGGGAAAAGGAGGAGAAGAAAAACAGGGGACTGACGAGTAAGGATGAAAACAGACATGCGATACGTTCACCCTGTGTTATTATTCTAAGAGAGCCTTGATGGCTCGCTTCATTGATATGTCCGGTCGATGGCCCAGTAACGTTTTTCACTGAACGGGCATTGTTAAGTGGCACTAACGAAAGAAATCCATGCATGCCGTTCACAATCATACTGTGGACAAGCAACAAGCAAATTTGCTGCACTGTCTCGGGTATTTTGCACGCGTCACAGTCTGCCGAGTCCGCGCGCCAGATATTGTCGCCTTAACACGACACCTAGCCCACTCGGCCACCCTGACGCAATACGCGGAAAAGCGGATTGGTGCTGCTGCCTTTAACATCACTGGCATAGATGGTATGTACAGTCAACCACAAAAGTTTGCGGACCACGCGAGCGCGTGCCAGACTGCCTATCCGCGCCACCTAGCGGTACACCACCTAGCGGCGACAGGGGCGCTCTCCCGGATATGAGCCCTCTTGGTACTCGCCTGCCTGTTAATTTTTTATTCCCGTGCATGACATTGTTAGTTCGTTGTGTTGACGCAGAGCGCTGTCTGCGATAAGACCGCCACATATCTGGCTTGATAGCAGTATCGGAGCAATCACTGCAACCTTTGTCGACTGGTGTGCCAGTGGGTAGATAAGTTTCACGAAGCGCTGCGACGATTTTTTTACGCGACGTTTATTGGCGCACTTTGGTTGGCAGCATCTTGGTCCAATGAGTGTTGCTGCTTCTGCGTCTTGAGAGAAAGGGTAGGGAGGTGTTTCACTGTCATCAAAAATAAAGAAAAAGCGGATGCATAGAAAATTTTCTTTCACACATAGGCGCATCTTCGCATCAGTCGCTGAAAACGTAGTAGACTTGCTTCAGGCCACGTGGTGATTGCCTATTTGGAAAGATGCCGCTGCGTGTTCCACTTGACAAAAGAAGGCACATTGTGCGTTTATTTATAGAGGGAATACCTCAGCGCGAAATCCGCCGCCGAACCAACAGGAGCCGGACTGCCGTGAATAGGATTATTCAAGCTTTCCGCGACGATGACAGATTCACAAATATGGAGCGCAGTGGGCGTCCAAGGGCCACGACTGAGGAAGAGGACCGCCTGATTACGGCCGCCATCGTGGCTGATCCTTTTCAAAGTGCAGAGGATATCCGAGAAGCGCTCTCGCTCACGGTATCGTCTGAGACTGTAAGAAGAAGGCTGAGTGAGCTTGGCCTGCACTCTTTCGTAGCAGCACAGAAGCCCTGCCTCTCAGACAGCCAGCTACAAGAACGACTCATGTTCGCTACAGCAATGAAAGATTGGACAACAGAGAAATGGGGCGATGTCATCTTTAGCGACGAGTCAACTTTTTCCACGCGCTGGGACCAACGGAAGCGGGTTTGGCGTCCACTAAACTGCAGGCGTGTTTACAGTGTATTGGCAGTTAATTCACGAAGCTAATTCTGCATCACAACATGTTTCACGTAAAATGAGCTTTTGGACATTACGAGATTTTTCTGTAGTGGTATTATGTTGAAAACATTAACGATTGTTTCATAGTACTACTTACTCTGAAGCTAATTAAAAGCTGCCAGTGGGTCTTTCAGTACTATCTAATGATGTTTGCACGTTTTCTATTGCAACTCTATAACAGCATTATAAAGTTCATACGCAAGAGGAATCACAACATTTTTAGACGCGCCGCTGGAACCCAATTGTATGCTATTTCTTGCAGATATCTGCCTAATTACACACAGAGTGTTCTATCCAGTGGACGGTGTTCCGTGAGCGTGTGGGGAGCAATCAGCAAAGATGGCCTTGGTCCCCTTGTGCGTCTGGAAGGGCCCTTCACTGCGTCACGGTACTGCGACGTCATCACTAGACACCTCGTTCCGTATGCGCTGGACGGTCCCTTCAGCGACGGCTGCTATTTTTTTCAACGCGACCGCAGCCCGATCCATAAAGCACGTATCGTCCAGTCATTGCTAGAAGAACATGCTGTTTGCCAGCTTGAGTGGCCTCCATGTGGCGCCGACTTGAATCCCATAGAAAATGTCTGGGGCATGCTGAAGAAACGGCTGTCCACACGAGCCAACCGCGGCCGCACGGCCGATACGCTGTGGCAAGCGATCGCACAAGAATGGGAAAGCCTGCGCGGTCGACCGGAGATTACTGAATCTTTGTACAAGTCGATGCCCACACGCATCAATAAGGTGCTAGAAAACGGCGGACATTTCACTTCCTACTAGATCATTGAGAGACCTATGTTTCATGACACTTCTGTAAATGTCTTGTGAATAAATTCATCCCCTTCAGACACGAATTATGATGCACTGTCTGCAAATGCGTCAAATGCGCATGGCATCATTTCAAGACGCTCACTATTACATTCCAAGAAAGAAGACGAAGCAATGTGCTGTTTTGTGCGAGTTTCAGTAAAAATAATTAATTAGCGTATAACTCATTATCTAATTATTCTGAAATCCGTCAGCTTCAATGCTTGCATAAAAAGAATCAACTATTAGGCCCGAAACGCATGCACACTTGCTTTTTCGGTTGTATTCGTGTCGACCGGAGAAAAAAATACTCTTGACGTTGGTCTTGGAACGCGGCACGTCGAACGATTGTCTAACATGGTAGTGTCTCCAGCAAAGTGATCATCTGCAGCAATACGCAGGACAATGAAGTTAACTGACCGCTAGTTGTCCCATCAGGAAGCGGACACGAATGTGCACACTGAGTTTTAGGTCATTTGAAGAAACACGTGGCGTGATACGCGCCTCCGAAGTTCGAGTCCCCAAACGAGGACGCCGTGTCGCAAAGGGTTATAAAAAGAGTCATCGCACCCGATTAATTCTTATTTTTCTAAATGTAACCACTATAGCAGCGCGGTGGTTCGGGCTTTGCGCAGCAAAACCTGGGCGCAGGCGATCAAATCCCGGCCGCTACTGTCACTTAGCGATGGGGGAGGAACGGAAAAATTCTGCCTACTGACTAAGCATCTGTGTCCCATGGCTGCCTCACCGCTCACTCACGCACTCACGAAAAAAAATACAGCGTGGCTACGCGAAAATAGAACTGATAACAGCCGAAGAATACGCTGTCTGATTACTTGTACTGATATTCTGCTCTCAAAATATAAGCAAGTAGCCCTGGCTAACAAAGAGTGCGTTACGTTGAAAGAGATAGGTAGAAAATATTTGCGCACAGTGCGAAAATAGACAGGCCATAGATTTAAGGAGGGATGCGTCTTCAACGTAGCGCTGCTGTCGATCGCTGGTGACGTAGCGGAAGTGTCGCGAAGAGGCTCTTGTCCACGCGCTCGCGTGGTCCGCAAACTTTTGTGGTTGACTGTACTTACAAATGAGGTAGCATAGCTGAGTCAGAAGTGCAGAAAAAGGTGACCAAGGTCAACAAAAAACACTATTTTTTCCTGTCGGTTTTCCTCCGGCGTGAAAAAAAAAGAAAAAAAAAGAAAGAAAAAACAGAATCGTAATGTTCCGGGTCAGTTCCGGTTCGAGCAAAAATAATGTTTCTTTTCCGGTTCAGTTCCGGTTCAATACTCTGGCTCACAGAAACCTATGAGCTCTAGATGTGGCATTCGGGACGGTGAGATAAATATTTCGTCAAGTTTGATCAGCCAGGGCTATTGCGGATGTTGTGAAGCTAGGGGCGACAGTGCGAATGTAGAACTTCGCTCCGCTGAAGACACGGCTTTCGTAACATCGTCTGCAAAAGGTAAGAGAGCTATGCGCTTAAGCGCACAGTCGTGCCTTCTGCCGCCGCCTTCCTTCACTATGTCGTCTTCCGGAGATATTGGGTGCAGCTAAAGATGTACTGGTCAACGGCTCCGTACTCTACGGAATTACGTAATGAAACAAGCAAACGCTACCTAAACGTCCTAACTAAAAGAAACATACTCCTTCGAGCACATCGTTTGTTTATTAACACGAACTGCTTTCTACAAGTGTTCTGCTATTAGCGTTTACGTTAAAATTCTTCGTCGATTGTTTCTGCGCTATTTTATTTATCTAATGTTTGATAAGTACGCGTTATTTCTCATCTCTGAATTGGGAAATCATCTCGATCACGCATATTTCGGCGAGACGGCTGGCCATGCGCACCTTGCCGGACGACTTGATGCCCTTGAAGACGCACAGGAAGATGCAGATCCAGGCGATCAGCAGACAGACGAGCAGCTTGGGCTGTACCTCGCCTAGGTTATCGATGCCGTCGCTCAAGTTCACTACGTGTTTCCTGGAAAGCACCGTCCGACGCCGAGCGTGTAACCGATACACAACATGATGCACGCTGCTCAATATTTGGTGGAACATGTTAAGAGTGCTACAGATGGACGGGTCAAAGGGACACGAGTGGACAGCACGGGCACTGGGCATCATCTGGCTTTAGTGCAAAGCTATTGGCCACCTATAAGCTCGGTCGTCGTATGGTCGACCGTCTAACCAATCGCCCGGCCGGCGTCTAGCTAACCGGGGCTCTACGCGTGGCCTGCCTGGAGCACGCGTTCGCGGTCAGACGCCAAGCGCGCCTGACAGACCGGCCGGGTCCCTATTGCGCTCAGGCGGCACCTAAAAAAATAAACAAAAAAAAGTGATGTACAACTTCCTGGACTAGTCGGGTCACGCCCCCGGGCTGCTCTACATGATCTAACAGCGCCGGAGTGCGAGCTCGGGTGACAAACCCTATCTGCAGAAAGTCACTTCTCAAGTGACCTACGGATAAATATTTACTATGCAAGGGCATGGATGTGAGCTCGTTGGTACGAATCCATCGTTGAAAAGACATTTACCATATCGCTCTATACTGCATATGCATATAGTTGACTCCTATTACTCTATCCTCTCTGTTATCATCTCTCCGTGTCCGTTTGCATCCGGTCGCGGCTTACCAAAAAAACTGCTGCGTGGCGGGCTCCGTTGCGTTGGTGCAGTTCGCGAGGGCCACCCTGTAGGTCTTGTTTTCGACCATAACCACCTTGTCCAGCCACTTGACCGGCACGGCGTCTTTATCGGTTGAGTTGGCGTGCTCGAACGTCTCGAAGAGCTCGCGGTCCACTCGGGAACACGGTACGCGCTGCGGTCATTGACGTACCGATTGTTAGCACACACACACACACACACACACACACACAAAAGGAATTCAAGGGGCACTTAATTATCCTTACGTGGATGAATGTGAAAGCATCACGAGCACCAAAAGTCGAGGGTTTGACTCCCACCAAAGGTCGTGGGTTTGAGTGCCTTGAATAAATATACCTTAATTAAACACGTGTCTTAATTAACTTCGCCCTAACACCAACGGTTAATTAAGGTAGAGTTGATTAAGGCACACGAACCCACGACCTTTGTTTGGTTGGTTGCACCATAGTGACACTACGAATCATTCGAGTTCTTAGTTCCTACAGTTTTCTCCCACCAAAGGTGGTTCGCGACTCCCACCAAAGGTCGTGGTTCCGAGTGCCTTAATTAGCGCTATCTTAATTAAGGTAGAGAAAGTTGAGGCACTCGAGCTTACGACCTTTGTTGGTGACACCGTTAATTTCGGCGCCATAACGCGGGACGACGGATTTTTCGACCCATGCGCCGCATAAGCTTTCGCCTTAATTTCAGCGACGCTGTACAAGTGAGTTCAAGCACACCCTTCAGAAGTACCCATAGTCTGTTGGCATGTCTGTTCTTACTGATGATTTATCTTGCACCGACACCGTGGTCATACGGCCGCTCTCGGGCTCCCCGTTGTTGTTAGGTTACATGACCGCTCCATCACTGTTACTCACTGCCGCCGCCGTACATACTCCCTGCTGACCTCCAATGTGAAGCCGGTAAGACGCGACGAGAAAAAACAATTACAGGATTACTGGCAAAAACAAAAAGCGCGATGAGGAAGTGATGTCTTTTGTGTGAGGCGTACACAAGCTAACTTTATTTTGTAATTATTATTAATTACGTTTAAAAGCAAGACATTTAGGGACTTCGACACAGATTGCCCAGCTGATTGATATCGACTTTGCCGCACGAAAACGGCTGGGAACATTCGCTGTAAAAAGTTATTATGCGTACGCTTCCTCTCGGGGAAGTTTTAAGGCGCTAGATTCGAAGACATCATGCAGATCAAGCACACTTCACACAGCCACTAGCCGCATCGTTTCTCCCATGGCGAACAAAACTGACATTTGGGCGAGATAATGTAATTTCACTTAGGAACACAGCTCAGATAGTGACCTGGACAAGAAAGAAAGAAGTGACGGGACATGCGACGCGTGAGAACAGTGCCTGTCCCACTGCTTCTTTCTTTCAAGATCGTGTCTCTGATGGAGCTGTGTTTCTTAGAGGGGCCCTGAACCACCACTCAGTCTTGGGGAAATAACATAGTCCGCGGGTAGCATACGCTGCTGTGAACATCTCAGCAACGTTTTGCTGTCGTAGGCGGTGCGTGGAGCTCGCAAGCGGAGCGCGAAGTTACCTTTCTCTCAAACACTCTCGTTTCAACAGAAGCCACGATTCTCACTCTCTTCTGTGTGCTTTATTACGTAATAAGGCACATCTCCATACGCGGCTGCTATTGGTCGTTGCGCTCGGCTACACCGTGGCCGCCGCGGGGTGCCACCACGAGTCCACTGGCTGCTTGCTGTGGACAACCGTGATTGGCTTACGTTTAGCGCGCCGTAGGCACCAAAATCTGAAGTCCTGGCGTCTACGTTAACATCCAAAATGAAATTTGAACTGCGCGCCACGGTGACATTTCGAAGGTGGACCGTTGCGGCCCCGCCCCACTCCGCCGTAGCCTTCGCAGTGCAAGGTATTAAAGGAGGAAGGTGAGCAGAGCGTAGGCCGTATTTGATTGCCAGTAACTCCGATTCTGCAGAACGCATTGAAGCACTTTTGCGGCAAAGTATTTCTGAAATTGCCAATTTTCACTTCAAATGTATTTCTTCACTTCGATAAAAAGTGGTTCAGGGCCCCTTTAAGATGGTCTAAAATACTACTTGGGCAAAGTCTATCCGCGTCTTGCAAATTAACGTCGCTCGACGTCTATTATTACTATTATTATTATTATTATTATTATTATTATTATTATTATTATTATTATTATTATTATTATTATTATTATTATTATTATTATTATTATTATTATTATTATTATTGTGCAGAATGACTATAAATCAACCTACGAGAGAAGAACTCCTGCAAAATAGACTAGTATCCTCCTGTCTACACCACATAGCAATAAGAGCACCAAATTATTCATTAGCGGCTTGTGTCATTAGTCAAAAGATAGCGGATCACTATTTTGTGGCATGTCGCATTAGTGCAAATCTGCCCCTTCCAGGAAAGGACAAGTCAGAAGAAAAAGATAATAGCAAACAAATGGAAGTGCAGATTTTTAATAGGAAAACATTTGATCATTTGATTGCACAGTTTGACTGGGCTCAAATGACTGGGGATTCGAACTATACTGGAATGTATTAAAAATTTTGTGAGCAGCTAAAGAAGTTTGAGCTTTCTAGTATGCATACAATAACTAAAAAACAAAGAAAAGATTACGCCTGGTTTACGGCTGACATAATGAGAGCTATTTCCTACAGAGATTGGCTGTGGAAAAGGAGCAAGTGTACGCCGAAAAACAAAGAATTGAAAACGGAATATAAGATTGCGAGAAATAGGGTCGTTGCTCTCTTGAGATCAGCAAAACGGCGGTATTTTTTAGGCAGATTCAATCAAGCATACAAAAATTCAGCAAAAACATGGGCCTTAATAAATAATCCCCGAGGCAATAGTGTCGCGCCTACGAAGTTCCTAGAATCCTTTTCAGATAGGCCAGATATAGTGGTAGATAAGTTCAATCAATTTTTCACACGTTTTTATAATACTGCGCAGTCGCAGAGACACACTTGCTCACTCAAATAAACTGTCGAAGCATCTGCTTTTTTGCCTACGTTGACGAAAGAAGACTTGATGAGAATAATTTTCAGTTTTCGAACTAGTAAACAACCAGGTACAGATGGGGTGGCTGTTGCCACACTAAGAAGACATTTTGACACATTAGCAGACAAACTACTTTTTATGATTAATGGTTTTATAAACACCGCATCAATTCCAGAAACATTAAAAACCGAAATTGTTAAGCCACTGTATAAAACTGGGAAAAAAGATGATGTGGAAAATTATAGGCCTATCTCCATTTTGCCTATACTCTCCCAAATACTAGAAAAGTTTCTGTTTGATTGTATGACTTCCTTCTTAAAGAAATTTTCTGTACTAACACCAAGACAGTTCGGATTTATTGCTGAGCGAAGTACTATAACACTGTTAGAAGAGTTTACCGATGATATATGTTCTGCTCTAGATAACAACCTGTATAGTTGTGCTTTGTTTTTGGATTTTGCAAAAGCGTTTGAAACTGTTAACCATGACATTTTATTGGAAAAGTTGTTTCGTTTGGGTTTCAGGGGACCCTTTTTTGATCTTCTCTATAATTATCTTCATGACAGGTCCCAGGTGGTCATGGGTAGTAAAGAAAATGTTAGCAATAGGAGATATATTACAGCTGGTGTTCCCCAAGGATCGGTGTTGTCACCGCTGTTATTCAATGTATTTATGAACGACTTTCCCTCGATAATCAGAAAAGCGACGGTGTATCAATATGCAGATGATACGGTCCTACTCAGACGCCACATACGTTATGAGGAAGCTATTAACACTCTACAAAGTGCAGTTCATAAGGCTATGCAATGGTTTGAAGAAAATTGTGTATTTATAAATGCTAAGAAAAGCAAACTCATGTGCTTTCGAAGTCCATTAAAAACTCAAAACATAAACTTACCAATATTTTTACATGATGAACAATGCAATTCATGTACATGTACTGCTATAGAATATATAGAGACATTCAAATATCTGGGTATAACGTTCCACAGCGGCATGTCATGGCACTATCATATGGCATTTTTATGTGGTAAACTAAGGAGTGTTGCATATCTACTCTTTAACATAGAGGGCTTAGTACCTGTACCAATCAAGAAAATGATAGTTCACGCACTAGCATACAGTGTGCTGAGGTATGGCATAACAATTTTCGCCTTTTGTTCAGAGAGCTGGAAAAATCGGATTGATACATTACTAAAAAATATATTAAAAAATGTGGCATATGGTACTGCACTAAACTCCAATAATATATTTCATGAATTGGGGTTTTGCGCGCTTTCGAGGATTTGTTTATCAGGACGGTTATTATTCGCCATAATTGGAGTGATGAACTTAAAGAGGCATACATTGCTGCTCGATTGTTGAGAGAAAAAAAAAAACGTTTTAGAACACCCTATTCTGCTACTAGGTATGGAGAATCTAGAAGAATAGTATACATCCCAAAAATATTTAATGATTTGTCTGATGAATTCTTTTCTGCAACTTCAAAAAAACAGTTGAAGAAATTATTGTCGAAATGTTTAATTATTGTTCCCATTCGTTATTGCAATGATTTATGCTTTTGTATCTTTTTTTTGCAATGTCATTGTCTGTTAATATGTAATTAGTACCAACTATTTGTCTGAAAGATGTTAAAAAATGAGTTAATATGTAAATATGTAACCACATCGCTGTACCGACTCTGCCGGGCCTAGTCACACAAGTCCTCATGGACTTAGACAGGCCCGTTTCTTTGTATTGCTATTGGATGTGTATCAATAAATTATTATTATTATTATTATTATTATTATTATTATTATTATTATTATTATTATTATTATTATTATTATTATTATTATTACATTTCTAAGCATATATCATCACTGCTTTGCCAACACGGACACTGGACCTTGCTCTAGCTCTGTTGGATTGTTATCATTACCCTTACTTTGCTGCCGGTGTAACCGCGCTGACTTTCTGTTTCTTTTCTAACTACCTCATGGTATCCTCACCTGGCCCGAACTCCTCAGCTGCATCATGCTTCGTATTTCGCGTAAGATTACCAGAGAGCATAGACCTTTCAATGTTCCGGCCTGTTATCACCAACACTCGACCGTCCACAGAATATACACTCTTTATAACGCTTACTTTCATGATCTTCATATTTTCCACAACTCTCTCTCTCTCATTGTTCTTTTCCGAGCTTTGCGTTGTTGTGTGACTGTTTCACATATTGTTCAACTGCCCTTCTCCTTTTTCTTTTGTATTCATTTTGCGCTTTGTTGTATGTACACTCTTCTTTTCAAGATTATTTTTATTCATTGTTTTGTTTTAATGACATTCTTCTGCCGTTTTCTTTTTTTTTTTGTTATGTATGTATGCGCCAGAACCCAAAATTCATGATAGTTCCTGGGGCCGATAAAGAATGAATGATTGATTGGCCAATATTATAAACAATTGATTGATTGATTGATTGATTGATTGATTGATTGATTGATTGATTATTCGCGTAACTTATATGCTTTGTCTAAAACCGTCTACGTGTCTGAACTGATCACAAGCTGGAATTGGACTATCTGATTTTTCAATAGCAGGTCGACGGCGCCTGCGTAATTGACGTTACGAACGCCGATCCCAATAGTAGGTTAAGAGCACCTTTAAACTTATTTGGAGGAGCGCTAAACGACGCGACAACCAGAGACAACAAAGGGGCGCAGACTAACAACAAGTTTTTATTTCAACGAACGTTTAGCCATCGTTTAGCGCTCCTCCAAATGATTTTAAAAATGTACCCAACAAGCTGAACTACAACGCTTCTGCAAGTAGCAGCATCTATCGACCATATATACCTACGGGTTTCTTATAAAAAATTACTCTAGAGAAATATGGCGCCATTGTCCATGTGAAGTGCCAGCGTATGGCGGTTAGGCCAGCCTGGGAATGATGGGTGGTGGTACACGTTTTTTTTTTTTTTTTTTTCTAAGCTTCATCCTGCTGGCTTCAAATGGCTTTGTGGTTTTGCAAGATTGCCACGTTTTCAAACAAAATAGTACGTTATAAATGGGGAAAAACTCGCAATTATGATGAGTGCATGCAGAAACGTACTGCCTTCATGCGTTTCGGTATGTACGATTGCTTGGAAATTTAGAAAAACAAGGCGTGATGAACAAACCGACAAGAACGTCCGAAGGCGCGAGCACGAAGAATAGACAAATTCATGCACTAACCCATTAATTTCTATGGCAGTTGAAATGCCGCAGCGAAAGATTTCCCTTTGGTAATTTTAGTAGGCGACTCTACTGTACATATAAGCTGAACCTCGCTGTAGCGAAGTCACGTCTATTGCAAAAGTGTATTCGTTATATCCGATATACGTTGTAAGCATCACATTCGTCCACCTGCCCCGTGTCGGCAAAAACAAACATTTCCCACTTGCTTCGCTACATCCAACATTTCGTTACATCCGTGTTCGTTATATCGAGGTTAGACTATTATATACCGCTTGCGCACGCGAAATGGCGTAAGTGCAAGCCGTACCGCGTTGGCGCCTCGCACGTAGCAGTTCTCGTCGGCCCAGGCCGGGTCGCAGAAGGACCACGGCAGCACCTTGTAGCACGAGTAGTAGGCGTACAGCAGCGCGTACGCCAATATGACGTTGTAGTAGATGGCGATACCGAAGCACGCGTACGGCATGCACAGCCCCACACCTGCAGAATTGATTGATTGATTGATTGATTTGTTTGTTTCGTCACAGTACAGTATACCAATACAGAGTGAAATATTTAGCGCACACAATCCACAAGGACACAGTGAAGGGGGACACACGAGCGCTTACTCACAACTGTTTATTTTCGGAAAGAAACAACATAAATACACCAGCTATCCTGCACTGAGCATGTGCAACTGTGTCCTCGTGTATTCGTGTATGCGGTGTGAATCACACTCGCGCATACAGAGATCAGTCAGCCGATTCGCTAAGTTACTCGAAACTTGTTAACTTTAGGCTCTGGCTCCGTCCTCCGTTCGACTATGACGCAGTCCATTTTTAATGTTAAAGAATTAACGAGGCACGAGCAGGCGCCCTCAAAATTTATGACGTCACGGTTCTTGCGTCTTTTTCTGGCTCAACATGGTAAAAGTAAGTTTTTTCGTATTGCAGAACGGTAATTTACTAACACTTACCAAATGATTTTTTTTCTCTTTAGCAAAATTGACAGAAAAATTTAACAAACATTTAAATAGTTTTGAAAGAACCCTGCGTCCATCTAAACTGACTCGGTGATTTCCTTTAGCATCCCTGTTAAACGTGTGGAGATTGCCTCAACGTTCCTTCAATAAACGCAACAGTCGTACAGTCTCTAGATCGCTTCTTGCGTAGGAGCGGTGTCCGTGTCCCCATTCGCTACACATGCGTGGGTTGTTTCGGCGGCAAAGATCCCTCGACGAGGAGGTCGTGGGTTCGCGTACCTTGCGCCAGGGGCATCGAGTTGAAGGCCGCGACGGCGCCACCACCGCCGAACTGTCCGAAAACGAGCTCCATGTAGTACATCGGCCGGCCAATGAGCGCCACGATGATGATATACGGGATCAGGAAGGCCGCTGCTTGGCAGCACAGTAGACACGTAGGCACCCATTTAGTACAGGCTTAATCAAAGTCCTTGCAGTACACGCCAAAATAGCGATTAAAAAATAAGCGTGAACTTTCAGGCCAATTGCAACAAGATTTTGGAAGGAGTAAAACTATAGAGCCTAGTTTTCGATAGCGTTCTTAAATCAAACTTCGCTATAAGAAACCTGGCACCTAACACAGAAGTACCTTCGTTATATCCGATATTTGTTACAAGCAACACGTAGGTAAAACACGCGCAATCTTGTCAATTCCAGTCATGCGTTCAGGAACACTCACTAGCACGTAAAAAGCCTTGTTCCCTATAGCGTGGATAAGTCAAACCTCGTTATAGCGAAGTCACACCCGACAAGAAAATACTTTCGTTATATCCAATATCCCTTGTAAGAAACACCGAGGTAAAGCACGCGCAATCTTGTCAATTGCAGTCATGCGTTCAGCAACATAAACTCGCCGTGCTCTGTCTGCGAATGTGGCCACCTGTATTGCATATTCTAAAATACACTACTAAGGCATCGCTATTAGGCCGCCATTAACGTCTACACCGTGTACTGACGTAGCAGCTCCAAGCCTGCGCGCTTAGATGTCATTCGCAGCGAAACAGGAACAGAAGCCGCCATTTTTTTTACGAGTTGTGCAGGAGAGTTCGACCAGACAAAGCGAGAGCGACGGATCTGAACATGCCCCTAGCATAAGTACCAGAGTCTACATAGGCTGAGATGAAGCTGAGGATCAGCCACCAATCCGCGAACCTAGATTCCTTTCCCACCTAATTCCTCAACAGCATTCCAGAGCTTTCGCCTTCCTTAAAATAAAGCCTTTATTCATTCATTCATTCATCTGCATCGCCAGTAAAACATTCCGCATCTTTCCTGCTTGCCTACCTGCTTTGGAAAGGAAAAAAAAGTTTAATATGTGAAATAAAAACCGCCAAATGAGCACCTCAATATTGGAGAAGCGGGCTACTTCAAATGCATGGTTAGGTGTGGTCGCCTGTCGGCAAATAAGCGTACGGACGACGCAGGCAACACAACGACGCATCTCGTTGCTTTACAGAACAATCAAGTCTGATAAATAAAGGAACGTATAACAAGAATTTGTATCAAAACCGAAGGCAGTGGTAATCTTTCTAAAGTTGCTAGAATGAAGGCGCAGGTCACTGTATACGTCACAGTATCACGTGCCTCCTCCGTTCTCGTAGACGAGGTAGGGAAACCTCCATATGTTGCCCAAGCCGACGGAGAGGCCGACGCAGGCGAGCACGAACTCGAACTTGCTCGCCCAGCGTTCTCGCTCCCCTGGCATCTGCGCCAACGAGAGAACTCGTTAATCACTCGACCGTTGGCGCATGCGCAATGTGTCGCCACCGGTAAGTTGGAGCATAGCCTCTGGTACAATTTTTTTTTTTCAGGGCCTGCTCAGTGAACGCCAAAACTGCCGGTCACTTAAAAGGGCGCCATTTCCCCAATAGTTGAACAGAGTTTATGGGCATGCTTAGGGTCACGTCACGTTTCTTTAATAAAACGTCGTGCAAAAGTAAAACAGCGGGCTCGAAAACATCAGCAGCACCGGATAAAAGTTGTCCATGCTCTAGCAATAACGGGTATAAAATAACTGAGAGCGTGCTTACGTAACGTGATGCCGCCGCCGTGGACAAT
Organism: Dermacentor silvarum; assembly: GCF_013339745.2. NCBI lineage: Eukaryota > Metazoa > Arthropoda > Arachnida > Ixodida > Ixodidae > Dermacentor > Dermacentor silvarum. Next base: position 21,524,312 of record NC_051163.1, read on the forward strand.
TGTCTCGTATCCGGGCATTTAAAAAAAATAGAGGAGGCCATATGTTGGAGATGTCTTTTCACCTACCTTCGACGACAAGCCGTTCACAGACGAGATATAAGATCTTTTTTTGCTTCTCCGCATTAGCATTTACGTATTACCGGAGACAACGAAGTCCACAGCAGCCATTGTGGCACGATATTGCGACGTTGAGTTCAACCGGAGCGCATGTAGCTATTAGTGCTGCCACAGTCGATGTGCAACTTAGCTGGCGACGCGTAAAGGTGTCGGCAGCCTCATAATCATGAATAGTGTTTTTTTTTTCATTTTCCTTTCAATAGAACAGCAGGAATTACGACATCGTTTATGACGTTGTGGGGTTCAGCAAACTTTAACAAGATGTCGGTACTGTCGCTGCTGCTTGTGCTGCTGTATACATGCCACTGGTACCCTGGTGTTCCGTAAACTGCAACGCGTACACGAACAGGACAAAACTTTCCATTGAGACCCTGGCCTTGAGTGTCATCATCACGAGCGTTCTCCGAAAGAACCCATACGGGTTCTTTCGGAGAACACTCATGGGGAGATAATCAGTATGGGAAGAGACCGATAATCATTGACTTGAGGTCTTGTTGTTAAGACATACATAGGATTGTTTAGACGTATTGACAACGAGGACAAGTAAGTGGCTTGTGGGTGTCCACTGTCTTGTTCCCGTCTGTCACTACCCTTAAATAATCATGGGGAAGAACGGGAGTGGGTTCTTTCTGAAACCCGTATGGGAAGTCTTGCATGCGGTTTTGTTGTGTATTCAGCAGTGAAGGGTTGGCAACCGTGAGCGCAGGCAGCGCCACCCTCGCCTGTGAGCGGCGGGTACCTGATACATTCACTTCGACTCCTGGCTCTCTCTACGTTTGTACCCCAGCCAAGCCGGCTGGTAATAAACATGTCATGCATGCATGACATTTTCCTTTGTAGCTTCATGGTATACTCTCTTGTGAATGACACCATTTATCTTTCATTAAGCTTCCTCCACGTTGGCAATTTCCGCAAAACCTCTCTTTTCCACAAAGCCAGATACTCTACATGTCACAGTACCGTTTCCCGCGGACACGTCCTCGAAAGTGACAACAAGGTGCAGCAGAATATCTGACACAAAGCGAATGATCTGCACTCACACTGAAACGGGTTGTTCGGAAGGCTTGAGATGAGAGATGAGCTTGGGTATTGCGCGAAGGTCTTGTCTTGTCTTGTTTCCTAAACTTTGGCTCATACCCACTAGTGGGGACTGGCCAAGAAGCAGGCGGTTTCAACTATGTTCATGAGAAATTTAACAAAAACTTAATCAGCATAGCAGTCCTTAGAAAAATACTATTAAAAAATTTCGAGATAAAGTAATTTTGTCATAAAGCCGTGAAATAATAGGAATAATTCATAACTCTAGAAATTCAGCAAGGCACTCTTTTTGTATCTCTAATGAAATTGTAAACTGCAAGAAAAGCATCCCTTTGTCTGTGTCCCAGTGAAGTCGCCCCAAAGGAGGGAATGGTTGGTGAGGTTAATAATAGGCCAAGTTTTCGAAATGCAATTCTAAGATTTTGCTTTCTCTTGTGCATGCAAACTGCGGTGATCGGTTGGAATAATATATGATGATGATGATAATCATAACTTCAAAGATTGTAGCACACGCCCACTGATGAAGAACATATAAATGAATGAAATCGAGATGAAAATAAACAAAGTGTGTGACTTAATTGAGCGATGAGACGTGGACTAAATGACTCGTGTATTTGAGTTTACAGGAATGAGATCTACCAGCATATCATTAAATACTCTCTCTCTCTCTCTCTAAGAGGAATCACAAAAAGAAATTGCCAAAAGGAGACACAGAAAGAAAGCGTAAAAGAATGTTAATGTTAACAATTTAGCCGGCGGAAGTCCCAAAGAAAAATGTTTTATAGCGATGCATACATTCCAGTGGGTGTCCCTGTTGTGATGATGACCGTTTATAAACGAACGTTTCTTATTAGCATACTTGTTAGAAGATGACGAAGAGAGAGTGTAACACCGCAAAACACGCGGATGGTGGAAATCGTGTGGGAAGCAAATAATAATTAAGGTGAAGCTGTTTCCCTACTTTAATCATGGTTGTATTTCACATCATCCATGAATATTGTTTTAAATTATTGTCTTCTACTCGTATAATATATTTTCAATACTTCTACACAAAATTTGCAACATCTTGTCCATTTTTTTAGTCAACTATTTCTGCATTTTCCTCCTCTTGCAAAGCTGACTACTGGTTTACGCATTCTTCCTTCATTTACCACCTGTTTCGTTGGAAATTAGACTAATCTGTTCTGTTAGCTACTTAAGCCCCATTCCTTGCCTATTCCTCACGGTTCGCTTGTGTAATTTTGATGGAAGAAACAAAGAAACAAAACAAACATACCGACATACAGAAACATAGTAGAACTTACTCAGGAAACTAACAGACAAGGAAAGAAGCAAATTTCAGGAGCTCGCTTTGATACGGGTATACGGCACAAACAACTTGGGTTATGGGTTACGCTCAAGAAACTATGTTCATGCACTCATGGAAATCATCATGTTCATTATACGTTGAACATGATTCATGTGCATCAGCTTCCATCTCTTACTCATCAACACCGCCCATCTTCTCCCTTTTCGGTGAGATTGAACTAGATTTAGCTGAGGGATCAGATGGAGGAGTTTGCTTCCTAGCTGTTTCTCCGTTTACCTTATGTATGGGCTAAGATACCTGCTTGAAAACTACTTTAAAATGTTTCATGGACACGGAAAAAACGAAAAAGCAACAATCGTGATTGAAAAAAGTTTTACTCCGACTTGACATAGCAAATTAGAAGTGCAAGCAGATATAAACAATCGCTGCCCGAAACGCCCAGCGCGTTCGCACTCAAACCTCCTTCGAGGGATGACAGTCAGTGGCTCAATTGCACTACAGAGTCTTGTTAACACGAAACTCGGTTAAAGTAAATTCTCACATATGCTGAACAATGTTTTTTACGACAGACCAAATGGGAAAAACTACGTAAATATTGCGCGCTGCGGGAATCATTGTTACGCGAACCATGAGCTCTTAATAAGGAGTCGGGGCCGTGCCAACGACCGGCAACCTGATCACCGAGTGAATCCCGATATACCTAATGATTCAAGTTTCTGAGGGTCTTGAGCACTGGACCATGACCGGCGGCCAGATAGCCAAAGTCAGTAAATTGGATATAACGCGTACGTCACAGCTATCGCTGTTTGACACCACGGAATGTACACACGCCACTGTTATCGCATTATTATCGCAAACTACACAAAGCGCAGTGTGTCGGAGAAAAGTGCGAGATCCAGCTGTGCGGACAAGCCGCTACTGGAAAGCACTGCGCAAACTTGCACGCACAGTGTGGTCGCATGAACTGAAGCCGTTTAGAGGCCTACTCTACTATGACGAACAGCGCTAGACCATCGCTAGACCATGATACACCATCGCTAAACCATCGCTACCATGGCGAACAGCGAGAAAGGAAAACGGAACAGATTCCTTCTCCTGTCGTCAGTCGCGCTGTTCGCCAGGCTATTCAGAAATCAACTAGCACAATTTCGTGCTCTCGCAAATAATACCTGACGGCAGGGCATAGGCGATATGTATAACGTTAAAAGTGGAGTCTATACCACCCGCCTTACGGTTTTACGTCTTTACTGGTGGAAAGCAGCCCGACTGAAGCTGAAAAGGAAACCTCAGCCGGCTCCCGAGAAAGAAAGAGTCGCAGTGGAGCCGAAATTTAGTCCGGGGATGGAATTTGGCACCACAGGCTCTCCTCAGCAGTCAGTGTATATACCTTTTTAGATGACCAGTACGCCATAGTAGAAAGAGAGTGAATTAATTCATTGTCTGACAGAAAGACACATCCCGAGTGTAATTACTTGCACAGGGCCTATCTGGCGCACACAAACACGCACGCATCTTTCCCTTTCGGTGAGATGAACTAGATTAGTGAGGGATCAGATGGAGGAGTTTGCTTCTAGCTGTTTCTCCGTTACCCTATGTAGGGCTAAGATACTGCTTGAAAACTACTTTAAAATGTTTCATGGACACGGAAAAAACGAAAAAGCAACAACAAGAAACAAACAAAACGGATAATGGAGGGGTGCAATGTCATTTGGACAGAATAAACAGTCGTCGTTACGTTTCAATCGTAGCCACATTTGGTAAACGTAAAAAACGGAATTAGCATCAACAATGTTGCAAAAGCCGGGTGAATTCGTGATTGGAAAATGTTTTACTCCGACTTAACATAACAAATTAACAGCAAACCGTTTTAAGCCCCATTGTACCTTGGGGAATGTGTTCACGAAACCGAAAGACCGCACCACTGCGGACGATCAGAGCGGGGTCATCTATAAAATCAGATGCGGGGATTAATTGTGACGCGACTTACATTGGCGAAACGGGCAGAAAAAGGACAACGATGTTGAAAGAACACAAAGGAGACGTTGCCAAGGCCACCCATGCAACGCGTTCAAAGACGGAACTTGTCGAACACTGCTAGACGACTGGGCATAGTTTCGACCTTGACAATCCGACGACACTGGCCCGAGAGCAAAAGTGAGGGAAAATAAAACTCCTGGAATCCTGGTTCATCCGCTGTGGCGCATCGGCGTGCAACACCAACCGTGGCTCTCTACCGTACGCGTTTACAAGGACGTGTGTGATAAGAAGACTGGGACCTCCCCTCATTTGTGTCAGTGCATACTGAAGATTCCAGTTATATAGGTGGCGAAATGTCTATACCTTTTTGTTGTTAATTTGTTACGTTAAGTCCGAGTAAAGCGTTTTTCAATCAGTACTTAACATCCTCAAGGAGATAGTTTTGAAGCAAACATTTCTTCGGCCGAACCAAGCGAATAACATAGGCATCAAAATATATAGTGTTGCGGTTGGTTGTTTGGTTGGTTGGTTGACCCTCAGTGACGTGGCGCAAACTACTCTGCAAGAGCGGTCGAGATATCGAAGGCGGGAGGAGCAGCCAAGAATGTAAAAAGAATTTCGGGGAATATAAACACGAAACGAAACACGAGCTTTGGACAGCTAGTCTACAATCAAGTCATTTCCGCTATCTCCTGACGCCGTATGCGACGCTCAGCGCTTCACAGTTGTTGGGTCTCGGAGAAGGCGGCTTCAGCAGGACCAGTGAAAAGCTAAAAATAAACATCCGTTTTTTTTTTTTTCAATTTCCTGGCAACGACGTCCGATGTGGTCGTAGCTGTCGAGCCACAACATGCAGCGCCGGTTCAAATCGGCGGCCAACATCTGGTGCAGCTTTATGACGACAAAAATAAATACCAAGCGCCCGGATTTACCTATATGAACATGCGCATGCGCGAGGCTGTCACATGGCCACAAGACGCCGGATGTCCCACTGTGTTCCCCCGGATGCTCCCCTCCAAATTCAAGTGCTCAAAGCTGCGTCGGCTGTACCAGCTTGTCTCGACCGTCAATAATTAGTAACGTGGTTACACGTGATTGGGTACTGAAAGAAAGTAATCGAGTTACAATGATCGTTACCTAGCAATAAAAACTACCAAGAATGTATTTGTTGTAAGTAATTAATTACCTGTAGCTTAGGTAAAAGTCTGGTGATGGTTACGTTGGGCTGAGTTTCTCAGTGGCAAAAAGATGACGAAGAGGGGAAGAAGGACCCGGATGGAAGAAGTGCAATCTTCTCTTGTCTCCAAATACTGGCTCATATCCACTACAGGGGATTGGCCAAAAAGCAGGCGGTTTCAAGTATGTTCATTAGAATTAAGACAAAAACTTTATTTGCATAGCAGAGAGTGGCCTTCCACTTTCTTGTTCCCTTCTGCGTCATCTTTTTGCCAGTGTAAAACTGGGCGCAACGTAATCATGAACGTGCACCAGTTAGCCACTTTCGTCACAAAAATAACAATAATGCATTCGCGGATTACAGTCGGGAATATGTACGGCAATCTCTTCAAGTTAATTTACAAGTGAAACAAAATAAACTTCAGTCTTACCGTTGGACGCAGATGATTACAGAGTGCCGACGAGAACGCGTAGTTATAAATTTCGTTGATACCCGCTGACCTCGAAAAAAGTCGCCGGAGTTGCCCTCCGCGGGCTCAGGATCATGATCATCGCTATCATGTTTTCATAGAAGAAGAAGAACGCTACCCGTGATTCGGCTTGTCGTCCTTGAACGTCACTTAAGCAATTTTGTTTTAGCCAGCGACTCCAATTGACTTCGTAAGTACCATTCCCTCGATTATCTTACTCTAGGCGCGGGCACTGCATTCACCCAGCATGCACTAGCAGTGTTAAGATCCGCCGCATTTATTCCGAAAGCCGCCTGTCTTTCTATGAGAGCGAGGTTACAGAAAAAAGTCGCAATTTCGTCATAAAGGTGAAGCATTGATTGCGATAGCAAATTAGTGGACAGCTATATACAAAGTAAGGATAGTAGTTTTATCACCCATATAAACTTGTGAACGTAGGCAGACCAACTAAATTAACAAGCGCGGTATCACGCGCGCACAAGCAAACATGAGCGCATCTCACTCGATGACCGCGGAGTCTCCGGTCAGTCCTCGCCCGGACTGACCTGGAGACTCAATTGAGCCTCTTCGACCCGGCCCGGTGCGTGGCGGCGGCAACTGGAGGCCTGGACTGAGGACTCGCCCTACGGGTCCCATAACCCTATTTTTGCTCATTAATGTTCTTTCTTTCTCTCTCTTCTCTCTCTCTCTCTCTCTCTCTCTTTATGTACCTTAGCTGTCTCTGTTCCTTTCAGAGTAGCACGGAAGTTCCGGCCATGGCCAGTATCCCGCCAGTTGCTGTGCCGGACGGGAAAGCGGGTGATACGGATGAGGAGGAGACCGAGGATGAGGGAGTGAGCAGCTCGGAGGAAGAGGAGCTGCCTGGAGAGGCCCGCGCCACCTGGGGAAACCAATGCGAACTGTTTCTCTCCTGCCTCGGCCTGTCCATGGGCCTGGGGAGCTTCTGGAGAATGCCGTCGCTCGTCCGGGCCAACGGTGGAGGTGCGAGAGACAACACCTGCCGTACTTTCCAGTCTTTAACCAGCAACCATTGCGTACTTCAAAGGGTCGAACATTTCGGCTGAAGAGGTTTTGCACTGGTAGCTCTTACGGGCTCTGCCCTGCTCGAATGACGTATAGGGTGACATTAGAAAAGTACTTCCTCAAATTTTTAGCTAAGGGGAGAGGTGCTTGGTAGAAGTGCGAGGACCAATGCTGACACGCTACCTTGTTGAGCGCGGTTTGTTTGAAGAGAGAGCGAAAAGTCTGGCGAGGCTTTGTGGACGTCATGCACAGTCGGCGTCGAAATTTTACGGACCCCAGCATCTGAGAAAGCATTTCATTTCCGAGTAGTGTGTTACCGTAGCCAGTACAAAACTGCACAATACTGACCAGGGTATATACTGGCAGACAGTGGCGCAGCCAGAAATATTCTTCTGTGAGTGTTACACGCCGCCGGTAAAAAGAAATAAAAAGAAAGAGAGCCCGCGCCCAAACTATATCTTAGTAAATTTAATAAACTTGAAGGGTTAGTTGTTCCGTTCACTGTAATATATTTATCTATAGCGACGGCTATAGGAGATTGAGAATCGCTGACTAGTTAGTTGTTAATACGTTAGGTAGTTAGCAGTACGATGAATAGTTTGGCTATTTGGTATTCCATCATTGGGAAACTAAAGCACTACGACAACGAAACATGAAGAGGAGAGGACTTGTATGTGTCCTCGGGCGCTTGCATGTGCATGTCCTCTTATTCTTCGTGTTTCATGTCCTCTTAATCTTCGTGTTTCATTGCCGCAGTGTTCTCGCTTTACCGGTGTTCGTTGGTTGGTTGGTTGGTTAGCTAGTTATAATTGTTGTTTAGATGGGTGGTGGAAGGCATCCAACTTCGTACCTAAACGTACGGTCAACGAAACTTACGATGATATCGGGATGTCCCTGCCGAGCAGAAATGTAGCCACCATGTATCCCGGCGCAGTAGGGACGCGTTTCTACAGTGGATAAATTTTGCCGTGTGCAGCCGCCTTTCTGGTCTCGTACGTGGTGGTGTCGCTGACCGTGGCCAAGCCGGTGTTCTTCATGGAGCTCTTCCTGGGACAGTTCTCCAGCCAGGGTTCCGTCGGCGTCTGGCGGTGCGCGCCCATCGGCAAAGGTGCGCATGTGGGTGCGCAGTAGCTGCTTAATCTGGGCTTTCCCGCGCATGAGATGCAGAAGACAACGAGGACGAACACCGACACAACGACAACGTGTTTACCATGGCCTCCTGTATTATGTTTTTTTTTCTTTTTTTTTTTGTGCCCGCCCAGTGATGCCACTTAGAGGGCGCCATTGTCAAAGTAGTTGTCATTGTTAGTAGATTATCATAGTTTGTAGATGATCTACGATTATCGTAGATCAAAGCCAGCGGCGCGCGTCCTTCGCTGTGATTGGTTGGCCTATTGAGCTAGCAGGTTGGCCTATTCAGTTAGCAGGCCTATCAGGTTCGCAAAGAAAAGCTTCGCTCTAAAGAGAACTTGGTGCTATTGCCTGTATTGGGCCAAACTCGCATTGATTTATATGAATACAGTTTCGCGCCAAGATTGCTAGTGTGAAATCTATAGCGCTACGTACACAGCGCTTCATCTGGTAAGTTGCCTATACTCGGTGGCAGCGTAAAGATTCAGTACAAGCTCCGCCCCCAAAAACCACACTCCTCCGAGCCTCCGCGCTACAAAGCATAATCCCCTAGACACGCCCACATTGAAAGAAGTTCGTCCCCACCGTGACGTCATGGCAATGAGCGAACATAGTTGGTTGGCGCATCTATACGAATTCTGTTCGAGTTGAACAGCGGTGTATATATTTGCCACTGCATTCTTAGGGTGTCACCGCCTTAAAGAGTCAGTTAAGAGGCCCTCCATCAATTGAGGTTATTATTTTCGTAAATATACATTAATGGTAAACAGTTAAAAGGGATGACTGAACAGAGATAAAATCTCGCTTTAGACCTGTCTAGCACATTCTGTAAAAGCTCCGCGTGTATTTCTTTGTTGAGAAAGTTGACTGTATAGAGGACAAAAGCAATGCCAAGTCGATAGATCGGTCGATTATATCGTGCAGTCGACTTTCTCGTTCAGTAGGCCTAGCGCGCAACTTTCAAGGCCTGTCCGTTCCCATCACCGTGACGCGCCTGCTGCAGGCATCGGCATCTGCATGTGCTACGTGAGCCTGCTGATCAGCACGTACTTCGTGTGCTTCACGGCGCACGCCATGCTGTTCGCGTGGAAGTCGCTCAGCGATCGGCTGCCGTGGGCCACGTGCGACGAGACGTGGGGCGCCGACGCCGCCTGCTTCGTGCGCCAGCCGGGAATGGTGAGCGCGGTTGCATCCTCCACAAGCGGTCCACGCGCCCCATTTGTATCTGGTGTTCGTTTTAATGTTAATTGTGTACTTATGAAATAAAAAGAAAACAAGAAGAATGCGCAGTTTCGCCCGAAGGGTGAGTCATTCCAAGCGATATAACAAAGTATAGCGTTGGGCTCGACCTCCGCGCACGGTGTTCTAACCACGCGCGGATGCGACACGGCGCGACGTCGCACGCGAGGCGACTGCGGCGGCGCACCAGGAACAGCGCCCCTTGGGAGATAGCAGGCGTCTCACGACGCTGGTACGATGAAGGACGGCGGTAGCGGCGTTCCCGACGCCGCATCGCGATGGTGCGCGAGATGAGACCGACGGTAAACTGTCGGCGTTCGTCAGCGTCCAATGATTGAATTACGTATACCTAGTGTGACGTAGCAGGGCGGACATAACGTCAAGGAACGGTGACCGAGTGACGCCAGCATTCGCGACCCAGTCTGGCCGCTCCCGGTTGGGCCCCTTTCTGAAATTAAACTTGTTACACTTAGCTTTCCGTTTAATTACACTTAATTGCGCTTAGCTTGACGCTTACTTTCCGTTCAGCTCATACCAGTGTATATGTATCACTGTGTGGTATGCACGCAGCTGCTAAGCTGGGAGGCTAACAGGTGTGCGCGCGACGTTCACGCCAGCAGTGGAAGCCAGAACGCTGCCCTGGCTCTTGCAGAGCCCGTTAAGCAAAGCGGGACCATGCGTGTCCACTTGTCTTCGTCATTTTGTTGCGATAGCAACTATATGGACTGTCCAAGCGAATTTTCGCCGTCGGCGTTGCCGTGAGGCTCCTCATATATTTAGGTATACGCATGCTATACGCTTATCCATGCCGTACTTGCGGGTTATCATCATCAGCCTATATTTTATGTCCACTGCAGGACGAAGGCCTCTCCCTGCGATCTCCAATTACCCCTGTCTTGCGATAGCTGATTCCAACTTGCGCCTGGAAATTTCCGAACTTCGACACCCCACCTAGTTTTCTGCCGTCCTCGACTGCGCTTCCCATGGTACCCATTCTGTAACTCTAATGGTCCACCGGTTATCCCACCTACGCATTACATGGCCTGCCCAGCTCCATTTCTTCCGCTTAATGTCAACTAGAATATCGGCTATCCTCGTTTGTTCTGTGATACACACAGCTCTCTTCCCGTCTCTTAACGTTAAGCCTATTTTTCGTTCCATCGCTCTTTGTGCGGCCTTTAACTTGTTCTCGAGCTTCTTTGTTAACCTCCAAGTTTCTGTCCCATATATATTCGCACCGGTAGAATGCGATGATTGTACACTTTTCTTTTCAACGACAGTGGTGAGCTCCCAGCGGGTTATATTGCAAAACTGTTCTGGCACTAAAGTTGACAATACCATGTCTTACGTTCTTGACTAAATTCTTTCTCAAAATTATGAGAAACAAATGTCATGAAACATTGCATTCGCAGCGCATGCCTTTTATCTTAAATATTCTCAGACTAATAAGTATTACTGGACACGTTAATAAAATAATAATAATAATAATAATAATAATAATAATAATAATAATAATAATAATAATAATAATAATAATAATAATAATAATAATAATAAGACATTAAAGCATAATGCCGGACACGCTAAAACTCTCTAATAGAGAGCTTTAGCGTGCCCGGAATTCTGGCAAGCGCTGGCTGACCGGACGTTTTGCCAGATCGGCGGTGACGCAAACGTGAGCGGCAAACAGAGCGCCAGCCACCTGGTGGCACAGAGCTCAACCAGACAAACAGAGTTAATGCAGCAGTAACCAAGTGGATTTTACTTTGCTGCTGGTGTAAAACTTTCGGCGATGTTTGATGTTTGTAGAGGGACCAATGATATAGAAAAGGTGTATGCATAGAGGAGCATACGACGCAAAATACAGTGGCGTAAGGGTGGCTGTTATTCGCCCGCTCCTTTCCTGCATCTTTGGCCTAATGCAAATCGGCGCGTGCTGTACGTACTCTCGTGTGCACGTGCTCAATTCAGCTGCATAGCAGCGTCTATAGTCAGAAAACTCCAGAAGGGTTTGCAAAAAAAGTAATAATAAAGCTTCAGTTTATTGATTGATTGATTGATTGATTGATTGATTGATTGATTGATTGATTGATTGATTCATTCATTCATTCATTCATTCATTCATTTTCTCTCAAGTGCACAGAGCTTTACAGAGTTGAGTGGGACACATAAATAACAAACAAAATATCAAATGTAATAACAAGTACAATGCTAATAACATCTACAATACATAGGAGGAGGCAATGTTAAGCTAACACAACGGAAAGTTCGAATGAAGGTACAGTGGCGAAGAACAGCGTATAAACGAAAAAAAAAAAAACACTTCATGCGTCATCAAATAAGCAATTGTGTATGGTTGCGCAATATAGGTCATTGTCCGAAATGGGAACGGTATCGAAGGGTAGGTGGTTCCAGTCAGCGCCTCCTCTACTCTGAGATGCCTGGCACGTCGGCCGCGCTCCTATTGTTCGTCCGGGACCGCTGTGTTTCTCCGGTTTTCCGTGAGGTGGCGCTAACTTCTGACACTACGCACCGCTTGCTCCGCATAGAAAGTCACTGCTCCGGTCCCTCTCCGAAGGTTTGCAGTGCTGAACGGTGAAAAAAAATTGTGCTTCAAGATTTGCAAAGCTCAGCAGAGTGAAATTAGGTAGTTTTGAAGACGAAATGAGAAAGTAAATGAAGTAAAATAAAAAAAAATGTCACAGTTTCGCCCTAAGGGCGAAGCAATGAATGCGATAGCAACATAGCAATGTCATACGAAGTAAGGTGAGCGGCTTTGGTAGCAACAACACGCAGAACTGTTGTCGACGCCATCGGCGTTTTGCCCGCGTTAGCTCAAAATGCGTGCGGCGTTGGTGACTGTTGCTGGAGCCTCTCATATAAATAGGCACTTGGTGCCGCAGCTAAACGTCGCGTTCCTTCCTTTCCCCTCCCCCACGGCCTCTCGCGCGTCTGAAGAAGGCGCGTTTGCTCTACATATATGGTGATTGTAAAGGAGAAACGAGACGCCTAATTCTGCAGCCCTTAAGCGAGCACGGCGCAGAACGCGCGTTTGTTCTCCGCCGTGCGTTCACTCCCCGTGAAAGACGCGCCCCTCGCGCCCTTTCACTCGCACATACAGCGTTCGGCGCGCGGCGACGATTTCATCTCCAAATGACGTCATACGGAACCTCACGGCGACGGCGACGGCGACGGCGACGGCAGAAATCTGCTTTTGAGTGTCCATATAATTGCTATCGCAATAATAACTGTTTATTTACTGCAGCAGAAGTGCAGGCTAAATATTCTTTGCTAAAAGGGCATGTTGCAGATAACGCATAATTACAATTATTGATTCAATATGAAAAAAGACAAAAAGCATGAATGCAAAGCGAGATCAAATATGGGCTCATGCACATAATGCTAAGTAAATTATGAACACAGAAGAAAAAGATATGTAAACATTTTATGGCAGGAATAAGTATGACACTGTTTATGCATATTAGCAGCAGTCCCACCTATGAAGAAAAATGCAAAAGATTGACAGTTAATAGACGTGCAAAACAGGAAATGACTTTGCTATCACAAACAAGGGTAGGGAAATGAGGGGGTTCGTTATGCCATATATACATATTAAGGAAGCCAACAATTATTGAAAGCAAGGAATAGGGAAGAAAGGTTCCCCAATTCATAACACTGTTATCATAGTTTTTCATGCCTGCAGTCCGATAAAATCACTTCACTAAACAAACAAAGAACATCAAAGTCTACATTTATTAGATGCAGATATCGGCTTCATACATTTTCTTCATATGAGCTGTACAAAAGCCTCCCATGGTCATCGTTGCAGCTTTCACGTTTCAACACAGGCAAGACTGCGATTACACTCACGCTGCGCTACAAACACTGATCCATAGGTTTCAGGAGAGATTTTCGGTTTGATAGCATTCCACATATTTCTTCAGACCACAAAGAACTAATGAGTTCTACTGTCGGGTAGTAGAGGCCACCCCTATCTTGGTGGGAAATCAACCCATCCATAACAGAGTTTCTCTTTGCCTTCTTAACTAAAGCCACACAGTTCTCACACGCAATTTTTTCACTAACTACGCGAGATATACAAGACAGAAAAGCCAGGGAGCTTCTTGCGCTGGCTTGACATGCAAAAGGGCACGCAGCAATACCGTGTGGCTGGGCTTCAACTGCGGTTATTAGGCCGAGCAATGAAGCGGCAAGACAAACGATAAAAAGCAGCACGTCGGGCGCCGAGAAAAATTAAGACCTAGAACGTTAATCCTGACTCCGAATGGGCTACCACCGATAATGCGCGGGCACTAGCAGTGCCGGTGGGGCGCACGATAGTGTCAGAACACAGCGCCGCTGCGCGGCTGCGGCGCGCGTAAACAGGAGAGGGTTGAGCGGGGGCTTCGGCGCTGACGTGCCAGGCATCCTAGTAAAGGAGGCGTTGTTCCAGTCAATGGACGTGCGTGGGATGAAAGAATTAAAAAAAAAAAAAAAAAAAAGTGTTAGTGCGATAAGAAGTAAGGTGTACCTTGTGGTGATCTATGCGGGGGACAGAACGATAAGACGCGGTCGTAACAAAATGAAAACACCCGGCACAATATAGACGGGGTCGCTATTTCGGATCGATAGCTCTTCTGTGCCAAGGGCACGTAGCAACGCCGTTAAGAAATAGTTAAGACGAGACGAGGAAAGCGCGCGAAAGCGCAGGTGCCCTGCAAGGACGTCACGCGTTGGTTGGCCGAGCACTACGCGCACGCCAACCTGACCGAGGGTCGCGAGGTGGAGTACGAGGACCTGGTCTTCTACGTGCCCGACGACGTGTACAAGAACAAGTCCGACGGATGCCAGTACGGCACCAACACGGCCGCCGAGCAGTTTTACTTGTGAGTCGGTCGCACGCTCTATCGTGCGCATATACGCATTCGCTGTGCTTTGCCAAGCCTCGCGGATTGGGTCGGTGAGATAGAGAATCCTGCGCGCCTCAACTGTATGCACGTTGTCAGTGCCGAATCTCGCGATTTGTTCTCAACTCTTGTGTCAGAGAGCTTGCAAGGATAGCGTTTGGGTTGTGTTAGCGTGTTGCACCAAGCGTAGCGTCATAGTACGGGTAGGTAGCGTAGCTAAACAAGTCGAATTATACTTCACATTTCAATATTCGCACCTTGTTTCAACATGCAATCTAACCATGCCTCTAAAGCAGACGTCCTCCGTCACTAGCAGTCATCTAACTTGATTCTTAATCGTTTTTAATAAGGGTAGACCTAGAAGTTCGCATTTCTGGTTTACCTTACCTGCTTGGCGTAATTTGTATTTTATTTGTGTGTGTCTGTGTGTGTGCGTGTGTGTGCGTGTGTGCGTGTGTGTGTCAGTTGCATAAACGTGCCGCGTATGGTGACTTATTGCAGCCGTCACATCCTGGGCTTGAGCGAGAGCGTGAGCATGACTGGCAACTTCCGCATCGACATCCTTGTCTGCATCGGCATCTGCTGGATTGTCTTTTACTTGACCACCGCCAGGGGCATACGCCTGTCTAGGAAGGTGCGACCCCAATACGCATCTAGACAGTACAGTGATTTGAAACTATCAGTAAATGGACTATTGATACTTCGATAGATTTTTCTAAACTACTGATAGAGTAATAAAAGACTACAGATACTAGTATTGGCTTAGGAGGCGATGTACTGGGACTTGCGTCATTTCCGCTAATCACCAGGTGATTTCCGCATCGTCGGCAAGGTCTTCTGCTCTATGTCGTCTGCTTATGTGCTGTTTAAAGGCAGCTAATACCAAAATTAGACGATTATCATCCCTGTAGCTTTGCCGCGATTGCTTTGGTAGTATGCGCTTATTCATTTTATTACTTACTTAGCGAAAGCAAAATTTCGTTGCAACTATAGCCTTCAACTTTTACCTTCGCACACGGCGTCTGCTTCTGCGGCTGCGCAGGTCGTCTACGTGACGTCACTTGTGTCGTACACGCTACTGTCGGTTCTCCTGTTACGCGGACTGGTGCGGTTGCCCGGGGCCGACTTCGGCATCCACTACATGCTCAAGCCGGAGTGGAGCAAGCTACTCAACATCAGGGTTTGCATACCTTGGACTCGTTTGTCGTACGAATTTGCGTACCGTAGTTTTGGCTAAGCTACGCTGCATACGTCACCAGAGCGAGTCAAATAAGATGGGCAACACTCTGTGAATCTGAACCAGTTGGTACGTAGACACGGATGCGTGTCAGCTGAATTCGCGAAACGGGTAAAAAGGCGAACAAACGACTCACGCTGCTGACTATATCAACTGTATTTTATTCAGGGCGAAACTTACACGTATCTATCAAAGGGTTAGGAGCGGCTATCAATATATCAACTGGCCGGTATTCGAAAAACGTCTTTGTTAACTTTCTTTCTCGTGAATCCTGGCTTTACGAGAACGGAAAGTTGGAAGTTTGTACGACATTGTGGTTGGCTAAACAGCGCGAAATCAAACGAAAACGCGAGACAAGAGGTTCTAGGAACAAGTTAAGTTCTAGACTCAAGTTTAAACACAAGTTCGAAGTTAGCGTTTGTCTGGTGCGCTGGTCTCCTGCTTTTGTTTGTTTCCGCACTGTTCAATCAGCCATGAACTCCAGTCTTTCGAGGGTGTTCAATCAATCAATCAATCAATCTGTCAAAAAATAAATCAATCAAAGCTTTAATTATCAGCGTATCAATTAACACTCTACAAAACTAGACGAACCGATAGCCCAAAGGCCGTATTGCCTCTTCGATGCACGTACGTATATCAATTTCAGTTTCAGTTTATTTCAGTTTCACTTTCCCTTTTCGTTGCAAATATTCGTTTTATACTCATTTGGAGAACAGGCCAATTTACGCCAAATAAAAAATAAACCAAGGAAAACCAGGGACTAAAGGTGCTTGTCTGCACCTGTCCTCGATATTTTGTACTCTCAAACAACAACGGTTACATAATACCATCGTGTCACAAAATTAAAAAGTCAGCGGAATATAAATTGTGATGCACTCTAGCCAAATCAACTTAAATACCTCGACAAAATATACATAAACAACAAACAGGAAATGGTTTTACCAAGAGGTAGACGGAATTCTTCAAGAGATCGCATAACTAAACAGCATTCTATAAGCAATTAGTTAAAGAACACCCATTAGCCGTTTGCTGTGTAAACTTAAATACACAGGAAAAACTGAGCCTGACATCAAGAAAAAGAAAGAAAGAAAAGTGTCAAGTTTTGTATTACCTGCATTCTAAGCCCTGAAAAAAAGAATACCAAGAGCAGGATTGGTCCGTTAACCGATCTCTATAAAGTACCTTTCTGAAATGACTTATGGACTGTGCTTGCTGAATTTAAGTTTCAATATTTCTGTTATCGTTCAAGAAAGCAGGAATCAAGAAGTTAAGGCTCTGTCTCGCCATAATTTGTGCTTAGTTTTGGCAATCACTAACACACTTTTCTGAGCTGACAACTCTGTTTATCATGAGGTACGTTTTTCAAATATTTGTGGATCTATTTTAACCTCAGTATAAATGTATGTCGCGAGTCTGCATGTGTGTTAGTTTGCTTACTAAGAGCAATTTGTAACGATAACGGAAATGTTTTAGTAGAGTCCGTGTTTCGCAAACATTCAAGCGCACTGGATAGACTTTTTTTGCAACGTCACTAGCCTTTTGTTCGCTAGTACTCGTAGTTCTGCCCCATGTGAGAATACAATACAGTGTATGTGATTCTATCAAAGAAAAATATAGATTTGGCCTGAACCCAACTCTTATTTGGCGTCTCATCTTTGCCAAAGCATATATTATGCGTTACAGCTTCAGGTTTAAATGACTAACCTGTTTATTCCAAGATAAACGTTCATGCAAAACAACACCGAAAATCTTATACTGTTCGTGCGTTCTATTTTAAGGTTACAGAAATAAGACTGCAAAGATTAACTCGCGTGGCTTCGAGACCTAAAAATGACGTACTTTGTTTTATGGACATTTTATGGGAGCTCGTTTAGATCTAACCACTTTCACAACTCTCTTAACCACCGATTTGCTTTTATCCCCGTGTTAATAAATACAACGCTAGATAAGAAAGCATTCATGTCATACGCGTACACATTGTTAGTGAGATACTAGTGATATCACTTATATAAAGCAAGAAGAAAAGCGGTCCTAAAATAGAGTCCTTTGTTAGCTTGGGCGATGACAAACACAGTGTACATATTGTTTAGGATTTTGCAGATAGCTTCTAATCAGGTTAAGCGCGCACCCTATAATTCCGTAAGAAGACAGCTCACTGAAAAGTGCTTCGTGTTTGACTGAATAGAAGGCCTTTCTTAGGCCCAGAGATATTACCATTGTATACAAATTTTCTTCGACATTTTTTATTACCACTTCCTTTGTATTCAATAGGGCATCTGTAGTAATTTTGCTATAGCAGCTTTGGTGTTGAGGGGCAGTTCATTCCCAATCCGTTGTTTTCTGCGTCACTCACTCAGTGAAGCGGCGCGCGCACGCGCACTGGACCGCGCAGGTGTGGTACGAGGCGATGCAGCACAGCCTCCTGAGCGGCGGAGTCTCCACTGGCGTCATCATCAACGTGGGCAGCTTCAACCAATTCTCCAGCGGAACCTACACGTGAGCGCAATGCCTTTCTGGAAGGCGACGTATAGGCGAGCGATGGTTGAACTTGTTCACCGCCCTCTGAAGAATCTACTTATGCAGTCTGTAGAAAGTATTAAAGCGAAAGCTTTAAGGGCACCGTTAGCGAGAAAATCCGGCGTTGACCGTGCGTTGACCGTGAGCGAAAATTTTCTACCAATCACAGCACGGCGAACGCCGCTCGGTTCCTTGCAGCACCACCAGATGGCGCTTGCCTCTGCGCATGGAGGCCATTACCATTAATGGTAATGGCCATTACTGGGAGAGTTTCCAGTAATGGTTCAAAAAGTTTGATGCTTGGAATTCTTTGTAGTTGTGTGTATTCTCAAAAATAAAGGTAGGGCATTAGGAAAAATAATAACAAGAGCTTAGGGGCGCATAGCCACCACCCATTCAAAGGGAGCCGCATAGCATCTATCCAGCATCCATACATCCATCCGCGGCAGCGGCGGTGCCGGCCGTGCGGGGGAAAGAAAGAAAAAGAACCCGATAGCTCGCCTTCGTGCATAGCGCTCGCTTCAAGCGCTTCCCGGTAAAGGTTACGGTTGCATAAGCTGCAGTTGCCGGGAAGCGTGAGAAGCAGTCAGGGACCTTTGAATGCTATCGCGTTCTACTCTTAATGCGAAGCTTAAGTGTCTCCTAAATTTTATATGGGTATTCCTTGAAGTCAGCACTTTACAAACACGCCGTAGACTGGCGTTAGACTTTGTATTGACTATAACGTCTGTAAACCTTTTTAGACAGTCTCTAGGAAGTATATAAACATATAATCTTAGAAGTCTACACTTTACAGACTATGTGGACTGGCTTTAAATTTTTCGTTGACTACAGTTTATAAACCCTTCTCCAAACAACACGTTTGTTAGTCTACGGACCAGAATTGGCCAAGTCGCTTTTAACGGACGTCAATGAAGAAGCAGACGAAGACGCGTCAATCCGCGGGCCGGAGCCTGTGCTTTCTTTTGTCTTATGCTGTGCTGACGGTTGGAGACTCGGACTGAACGCCTGTATCAACGAAAGGTCGGCTGTCTTTTTGGCACGTGACAATATAAAGCCATAAAGACAGCTATATAAGAAGGCAAAGGTTATATATATTGACAAGCGAAAACAGCGACGTCATTCCGAGCGGAGCCCACAACAGGCTGCATATCGCGGCGAACAAACGCCGTGTTAACCGTCCTTCGCAGTGTGGTTGCGGGCGTGGCCCTGGCCGAAGTGGTGTTGGGTCTGTTCAGCGGCGCCGTGGTCTTCTCGGTGCTGGGCAGTCAGTCCGAGCGGCTGGACACGCCCATCGAGGAACTAGCACGCCACGGTCAGTACGAATCCCTCATTCGAGTGCGCACTTTTTTATGTGTAATTTGTGTGGGTGACCACAGCGTCCACGCGAATGGAGGAGGGAAAGAATTGGGAGGCAGCGTTGCGCCGCGCGATTGGAGCCAAACGAGTCGGCCGAACACGTGATCGTCACTTTGAAGCGCGCGGTAGGTTTTAGTGCTGCCGCACTGAAGAAGGCAGAGATGCTGCAGGGCAGCCGAACAAGTACGCGTCGAATAATAAATAACCGGGAAACACACATTCTTGGCCAGACTAAATCTAGTCTTAGAGATCACGTGTTGGACTTAAACGCGAGTGAAAAAGCGGAGACAATGGCTTCTCGGAGAGTTCGTTTTCCAAGGCTGGCTTCATGACGTGATGATGCCTCATAGTTTATTTTATTCCGCCAAGTTCAGACGCGAGTGTCGGCTCTGAGCTCCTCGTCGACCTGTTAAAGATGATGATAATGATGATGATGATGATTTCAAATGTCATCCCCTTTTAATCGGCGGGGCAACAAATAGTCACCTATAGCCTGTGTGAGCTTCTTATGCGTTACCATATCCTAATCTAAAATAAAGAAGGGAGATCAGAGATGGAGTAGCACACTGAGGTGTAAAAGTTGCAAACAGAGATACTGCCGAGGATGATAAGACCGCCTCTGACGAAGGTAGGCCCACTATCGAAACACAGGCCAGCCTTTCCGAGGCACCCTTATTCCTGTCTGTACCTTTTATACCACAATATCGTAATTTATTACTCTGTTTATCTCTGCCTTATCTCGTTAAGTTACCCGTGTCTGTTATTATCCCGTTGCCGTCTCTTTCCTGTTGCATGTCCACTAATACTAAAAAACAATATCGTCCTTATTTTCACCTATCAAATGCTCCCCATCAGTTTTGAACGCTAGCGCTTCCTACGGTTTTTGCTGGGTGTATATCTTCGCATCGTTAGAGTGGGGTTGAAGATTAATATGCAGAAGACAAAGATAATGTTCAATAGCCTGGCAAGGGAACAAGAATTCAGGATCGCCAATCAGCCTCTATAGTCTGTAAAGGAGTACGTTTATCTAGGTCAATTACTCACAGGGGACCCTGATCACGAGAAAGAAATTTACAGAAGAATAAAATTGAGTTGGAGTGCTTACGGCAGGCATTGCCAAATCCTGACTGGGAGCTTACCACTGTCGTTGAAAAGAAAAGTGTACAATCATTGCATTCTACCGGTGCTAACATATGGGGCAGAAACTTGGAGGTTAACAAAGAAGCTCGAGAACAAGTTAAGGACCGCACAAAGAGCGATAGAACGAAAAATGTTAGGCCTCGCCTTAAGAGACAAGAAGAGAGCGGTGTGGATCAGAGAGCAAGCGGGTATAGCCGATATTCTAGTTGACATTAGACAGTTTTAGTTTAGCGTGGTTACCGGAATAGCGGGCGTACCGCAATAGCGGGATCGAAATGCGCATGCGCAGAACGCTAGACGACCCATACCGTTTACCGTGCGCACGCTATTTCTCAGAGTTAACGTTACCGTGTTAGCGTGTTTACGTAGTTTACATAAAAAAATGGCGGCGGTCCCGGTCGCCCGCTTCGAACTGAATTTGGCGTTGTTTTGTAGAATTCACTTCGTTCGTAGCAAGTGACTGCGTAAACGGCTTTTGCTTAGTCTCGTGCCGCTTCGCCGAGATAGTGTTATGGCTAATCTTGAGGAATTTTCGAGATCTCTTCTCGTTTCGAACGCGCCTAAGCCTAACGAGAGAAATATGATGATGATTGATGATGATTTATTGGCATCCCCTTTGAAACGGGGTGGCGACAAATAGTCACCTAGCCTGCTTGATTTAATCAGGTATACTACACATGTTCTTTATCTAGCATTTTTGTATACCTTTTTCAAAAATTTAGCTTGTACCGCTGCCTATGATTTTAAGAGATCAGGTCGTATCCATCTTTTCCCTGCTTTTTTTCCACCAGTACTCTAATCGTCTCTTGCTGATCTCTACGGCTGATCTGTTTATGTTTCCTTCCACTTTAAACCCAAGCGCTTCTGGGAGTTGCACGTTACCTACGGTTCTCGCTGGGTGGATCCCGTCGCATTCCATTAGGATGTGCTGAGTGGTCTCTGGATCTTTACTGCAGAATACACATGTCTCATCTAGTTCCGAATATTTGTTCCGATATGTTTTCGTCCTTAGGCAACCGGCTCGAGCCTCAAATAGCAAGGCACTGCCCTTTGTGTTATCGTACAGATTTTCCCTTCTAATTTCTTTCTTCTCATTCTTGTAAATCTCCATTGTCCTTTTCGTTTCCATTCTTTGCATCCAATTCACGGTCTCTATTTCTCTCACTTTCTTTCTGATGACCCCTGGTTGTCTATTTACAGTTTGGATTATCCTGTACTTGGTTGCCAACTTCCTTGACCTCTTCCTCCATTCTGTGTCCACGCTTTTCATGTAGAGATACTTGTGCACTTTAGCCGCCCATTTATTTTCATCCATGTTCCTGAGCCTTTCTTCAAAACTAATTTTGCTTTGTGCTTCTCTGACTTCAAAAGAGGCCCAACCCATGTCTCCATGCACTGCCTCATTTGTCGTATTACCGTGTGCTCCCAAAGCCAACCGGCCTACTGATCTTTGGTTAACTTCCAAACCCGCCAATATATCCGATTTTAAGCATATAATGGCATTTGCGAATGTTAGCGCTGGCACCATTACTCCTTTCCAGATTCCACGCACCACCTCATACTTATTGTGGCCCCACAGTGCTCTGTGTTTCATTAATGCTGCATTCCGCTTCCCCTTTATTTTCAGATGATCTTGGTGGTTGCTTGAGTAATTCTTTCCTTCGTTTATGTGTACGCCGAGGTACTTATATTGCTTCACTATGGGTATTACTTGCTGTTGAATTGACACCACGAAGTTACTCGTGTGTTCATTAAAGATCATAATCCCTGATTTCTCTGTGCTAAACTTAAGGCCTAGATTTGTCGCTGCGTTCCCACAGATATTCGCAAGTATCTGTAAATCTTTTTTATTGTCCGCTAGTAGCACAATGTCGTCTGCGTACATCAATCCAGGAACCTTCTGTTGCACCATTTGTCCATTACGCATGTAGGATAAATCAAAACCTAATTCGCTGTTTTCCAGTCGTCTTTCTATGCCCTTGACGTAAAGAGTGAACAACAATGGTGACAGAGGGCATCCTTGCTTCAATCCTTGGTGAATTCCCACCATTTCATTTCCTTTTCGGCCTTCCCATGCCACTTGTACTTGGTTGTCTCGATATATCTCCCTCAGCAGCTCCACGAAATCGTCATCTATGCCTTCGTATTGAAGAATATCCCACAACAATTCCCTGTCTACGTTGTCATAAGCTCCTTTAATATCTAGAAATGCTACCCATAAAGGTCTTTTCTGAGCTACTGAAATCTCTATGCACTGAGTTAGTACAAACATATTGTCTTCTAAGCGTCTGCCTGGCCTGAACCCATTCTGTAGTTCCCCCAATGATGATGATGATGATGATTTATTGGCATCCCCTTTGAAACGGGGTGGCGACAAATAGTCACCTAGCCTGCTTGATTTAATCAGGTATACTACACATGTTCTTTATCTCGCATTTTTGTATACCTTTTTCAAAAATTTTTCTTGTACCGCTGCCTATGATTTTAGGAGATCAGGTCGTATCCATCTTTTCCCTGTTTTTTTTTCCACCAGTACTCTAATCGTCTCTTGCTGATCTCTACGGCTGATCTGTTTACTCCGAGATGCGAGCGCCACCTGTCGGTAAAGTCTGGACTTACTAGATAGGCGCGACGATTGCATATGGCCTCTGAGATGGGAACATTTCGGAGGCTATGGTAGACAGCTTGTACTGCTTCTCTGCTTCGCTGCAGATCGGCGGACAGTGGGAAGTAAAAATACAACGCTCTCCTGGCTTCCATTGCGCTGCCTCTAGCACTATCCGGACGCACACACACATAGACTTAGGTGCCCTATGTATGCGAAATTCAAAGCGTAATGGAATAGCGTCCCGCATGTAAACTACGCGATCACGCTATACTAAAACTCTCTTTCTGCAAAGTTCGTTTGCGGAACGGTAACGCTATTTCCCTTAACCCCGCTATTACGCTAACGTTAAACTAAAACTGTCTATTGAGGAAAAAGTGGAGCTGGGCAGGCCATGTAATGGGTAGTGTAGATAACCGGACGACCATTATAGTTACCGAATGATTACCAGGGGAAGGGAAGCGCAGTCGAGGACGGCAGAAAATATGTGTGTTGATGAAATTAGGAAATTCGCAGACGCAAGTTGGAATCAGCTAGCGCAAGACAAGGGTAATCGGAGATTGCAGGGAGAGGCCTTCGTACTGCAGTGGACATAAAATAGGCTGATGATGACGATACATTTTCGCATTCATTTACAATCAATTTGAAAGACTAATGAACGCAAACCGAAGACGAAGACAGGGATACTCGCACGCACCACGCAAGCACAAGCGACGTTTGCTCCGCTGTCCAAATATTTCTTATGCAATCCAACCGAATGACCTGCGAAATTCTATCTTTTTGTTTTTCTGTATCTTTAAATTAATTATTATTCATTCGATCTGACTTTACTGATTTCATTTTAACAGATAATTTTACGTTCTACAGCGCTAGGTCCATAGATATTGGGAAATTCATTCTTCATTGTCAATTGGAATAACCCATCCATTTCTTGGTCAATCCACCATAATCGGTAGGGGCCACATACTTGATAGGATACAACAACAGCAGCTCAATCATTCCGGACTGGTCTCATCGTGTCTCTCTCGACAGCCCTTATCTCGTCTCTGCTCGGATAAGCGATTCATCCCGAATCCCACGTGACCCGTCATTCTCGCAGGCTTGAGCCTGTTCTTCCTCTCGTTCACCGAGGCGGTCGCCGACATCGACTACGCGTACGTGTGGAGCGCCGGCTTCTTCGGCGCCTTCGTCCTCTGCGCGCTCGACTCGAACGTGAGCAGGGCTCTCCTTTTCCATTTTCTCTCTTGTTTCGCTTTTCTAAGCTGCAACGAATATCGCACCACGAGAGCGACTTAGCCAGGCGACGCAGCACGCTGATTGGATGGATACCAGTGCGACACGTCAGGCTCGTCCGCGGACTGAATCAGCGATTCGGTCCGCCGTGTGAGTTCAGCTTTAACGGCGCTCTACTCGCGCGGAGTCAACTAGTGTCGCAGTGCAGGCTTGTTAGTACGTCGATCTTGGAATAATAGTGTGCTAAGAGGCAATACTGAATGCGTGACATGCTAGTGCCTTGCAGATATATATATATATATATATATATATATATATATATATATATATATATATAATGCTTAGGAGATTTTCGTCTGAGGTTACGAACAGCCTAAGCCAACATTTAAACAACGGGTCGTGTGTTTGTTACCTCTCTTGTCTTGGCCTGGACTTACTGTCTTCGTCAAGGCGAAGACAGCTCCAGACGAAGACAAGGCATGCCATAGCTGAGGCTCCCCTAGTTCGCCTGCTGTTGATAGAACATAAATTAGCCTAGGTACGGCCGCGAAAAGGCCTAACGTTACGAGTCCCAGTATTTGCTTTGTGTAAGCGTTGAAGTATATATAATGAGGGTCCAGATTCATCGTTTAATGGGTCATTAGTCTCTGGTTACACGAGCTCTACGCGAGCGGGTCGACTGAGAAGTCGAAGTGACCGAGCCCGATGCGACCGCGTTTATAACAGAGCGTTCACACGAACGCGACAGAAGCGGGTCGAGTCGCCTTGTCGGGCCGGAATCGACCTGTCGAGTTCATGTGAACGCTAGACGGTCGGGCTCAACGAGTGTCGAGTTGGGGTGAGTCAGCCCGACACAACTGCATGGGGTAGGTTGACCCAGTCCGACCCGTTTGCAGCGTTCGTGTGAACGCGGACGGGTCGGGCCAGCCAGCGCTGAGACTTGCGCGAAACCACTGTAATGTCGCGATTTCTGCCAATGTCAACTCGCCCCTTGTAAGGCGGGTTGACCGAGCGCACCTCGACGCTCACTCCGTACAATTCGCTAGCGTTTGCATGAGTCCGACGATCGGTTTTAGGCCCGACGACCCGACTCTACCCTACTTTATTGGGTTCCTGTGAACGTCGCTATAGTGTCGACTCTCGCGCAGAGCCTCATGGTGGAGGCGGTACTGACGCCGCTGAGTGACGAGTTCACCTGCATACGCGCCCGAAGACCCCGGACGGCATTCACCTACAGCCTCATCGCGTTCTTTGCCTCCATGCCACTGGCGATGCAGGTAAGAACAGACTACACTGTTTCGCGGCAATTATAGCCGTCTGTGCGACGTTGCCGAAGAGGAGTGCTCCGAGCTTTATGTTCAACATACGCTTGAGCGTGGCCTCCGAGATCGGGTACCACGCTCGGTGTCGCCGCTCCTTCTCGGAGGCCATGCCGAGAGAAAGTGGGAGGTCCGTTTTACAGTAAACGCGTCATTATCATTTAATTCGATGTATCTTCAACACATATCCTGCCTTATTAAAAAATGGCGCAGTTTCGCCTGAAAGGCGAACATCTATTGCGATAGCAAATTAGTGGACAGCTATACAACGTAAGGATAGTAGTTTTATCGGCCAGATAAACTTGTTAACATAGGCACACTAATTAAATTAACAAGCATGGTGTCACGCACGCACAAGCAAACATGAACGCATCTCACTCGATGACCGCGGAAACTCGCTAACAAGACGCTGGAGTGCGTAGCGCAGTAGCAGCAGCGAGGAATTCAGCTTCGTGCCGGCGCTCGCATCAACGCGATCTAAGCCGCCAAAACACAGGGAGCGCGGACTCTGCCCTCACCGCAGATAGATTTCAAGATACAGCCACGCGGGCGGGCGCTCGCGGCGCAGGATGTACTCCTCCTCCCCCCCCCCTCCCCCCCTCCCCTCGAAGCCTTCCGGCCTGGCGGGAGTGGGCGGCTGCAGTAAAACGCCGCTCGAGGCACTTTGCGTGTATTCGCGGGCTTCTTTCACGCTCGGAAAAACACTTTTATGTAGCACGTATTGAGCAACAGAAAGCTGTATCGGCAGTATTTCATGTTGCCTCTACAATTTTCTCACTGGCACTTTGATAATTAGGACAGTACATCTCGAGTTAGATAATTAATTACAATTACCTAATTAAATCTCAGTAACGAAAAAATTACTGGCGGATACTCCACTGCACTGGAAACAGTACGCACTAGGTCTGCTTCGCGTAACGCCGTTCCTCTTTTTTTTATATCGTGCTGCGTGGTAGCTGGGACACCCTGTATATTAAACCAATAGTTACACATAATAGATGTTAGCCCCCAACCCCTACCAACCAAGGAGCCGGTACAGAATGTCGCGAACGCATACAACGCGAAAGTGATGCCAACTCTTCTTTTGATTTTCTTCTTCCTTCCCTTTTTTTCATTGGCAGAATGGTATTTACCTGGCCTTCCTTCTTGACGCGTACGTAGGGGGAATGCTGATACCGATAATCGCCTTCGTCGAAATCTGCGTCATCGTGATATTTTACGGTGAGCACTGCCTTCACAGGGGGCCTACTTGCATTCTTCCCACGACTACAATAACGCCTATTCCATTGTGAAATCGGAAATGTCTCTTTTGGCGGGCTCGCTGTTTAGCTGGCGTAAGGAGGTAGTTGCAGGTAGCCTCGGGTCACGCGTTTTTATTCCGTCTTTATTTAGTGTTGAAAAAAGTTGAGCATTGGGAACGAAAGTTCACAATTCGTGTAGCACACACAATCCAGATCCTTTTAATTAGCCTGTCCATAAACGTGTTGCCGTTTACGGAGTGTACCGGAGCACAGAAAACGTTGACGGTAGCGGCGGCACTGTGGCGTCTTGTGACGTCATAGCGCCATCTTGTGACACAGCAAACGAGGCAGCTGGTGCCACCGCGCAGTGGAAACAGCGCCCTTGCAGATACCAGTCATCTCAAAACACTGACGTGATGTGGTGCGCAGCAGCCATTGGCGTTGCGGATGTGGCACCTCGATGGTGCACGATATGGACCGAAGGAAAAACCGTCGGCGTTTGCAGCTTGAACTTTATACAGTGTGTTCCGGCTCATAATGCGCTGTATGGACCATGGTGAGGTCACGACAGCGCTGGAACGCGAACACTGGCCAGCAGAGAAAAGTAGAACGCTTGTCTTGGCTTCGCTGCAGAGTCCACTGAGTGGAGCGTTCATTCGGCTTCACTCGGCTCCACTTGGCTTCGCCGTTTTTTGCAGCCAATCGCACTGCGCGTCTCTCGAGACCTTAAACATACGCGCGCGGGCTGCGCATGCGCCGTCGATGTCAGAAGAGCACAACGGCAACGGCGCCAACGGCGGCGCGAGCTTGCATTGAGTGTCCGTACAATTGCTATCGCAGTAAAAAAAGAAAACAGAAAACAAATCCACGATACGCCAATGGTTGCCGCCAACGCCTTGCATGAGCATATAGGTAGAACACGGCAATTACAGCTATAGGTCGATGCAAGTCCTCCGAGATCTGTAGGCGCACGCCTGCTTTCGCGCGCACCTACAAATCTTACAGGTTATGCTGCGACTAGTGCTTCTGGCCGGCGTCACAAGATGACGCCACCGGCGCCACTGTGCACGCCTGTCTCTTGTGTTTCGTTATTTCGTAAACTTCAAGATTAATCTTCGGGTCAGCTCATATTCACAGGCCATATGCGAGAACTCTTTTTTTATGCCATCTTGTGCGTGTGTGTTTCAGGAGTGACAAGACTGGGATTAGACTTCGAGTTCGCGATGGGCCGTCGCCAGTGCTGCTACCTGGATCTCTGCCTGCGTGTGTTCGCACCCTGCGCTCTCGGCGTGCGTTTTTCCTCAGCGAATCTCCACCTAAGTGATTACTCACGCTTAGGGGTGTGCGAATAGCGATTTTTTTTTAAAACCGAATCAAGTACGAATCGAATAGTGTCAGAAGCTAATCGAATCGAATGTAGAATACTTTTCGAATAGTAAATAAGCGTACTTTTTCACAATTGACTTAAAACGGTATTCACATCCTAGTATTCATAGGCTTAATAATTTTCTGTCATTACACTGCGCATTACCAATCGTTATTTATTGAAATGCATGAATGGACAATTAGGAACAATTAAGCAGTTTGTTCGCATATACATGCCTTTTCAGAGAGTGCGAATGATCCGTGTAACGTAGCCTGTTGCAGTACGTAACCTGTTGCACTACGTAAGTTCTCGAGTTTTATGCGTATGTTATGCTCGCGGGCATGAAAATTATCGTACTTTTTCTCCAATTTTGTGTTTGAGTGCGTGCAGTTGACATTATAAGATATTCGAAAACTATTCGAAAAATATTCCTATCTACGAATAGTGACTATTCGATTCGGTCTACGAATCGAATAGTGTCCTATTTGATTCGTTATTCGAAAGTATCGAACATTCGCACACCCCACACGCCTACAGCTTTCTAAAATCCTCGCGCTGCCCTGGCATGAGAGAGTACAGAATACTTAGCGCGGAACCAAGAAGAACCGAACTCGAAGCTGCGAGCAAAAAGGGCTATGGCTACTGCCCGAGGATTATTTGCACACGACACGCCCATGCCATGCAGTCAATTTCCGTCCGTCCGTCTGTCCTATGAGCGCACCGTAGTAATACATATAGGAATATGCAGAGGTCCCAAGGTTACAAACCACACCGATACTTGTATTGATGACATAAAAAAGTAGCATAGCGAAGAGTTAAATGCATTAAGTTGAACCAAATGTATAACAACAATCTATATTAAGAAACCGCGAACAAAGACACCTCTTTGATTGCGACTAACGATGTAATCGAACAGATACGATAAAGCCAATGTTCCCCTGTCCAGTCTCCGTTTCCTTCCTCGCTGAATCGGGAATCAATACAGTGACAGTACTTGGTGTCGCATTTGCGCGCGTTGCAGTTCGCAATGCTGTTCTCTCTGTTCGGCAAGCAGCGGGACCTGTACTTCGAGAACTACAAGTACCCGGTGGGCGCCAAGATGATCGGCTGGTGCGTCTCCGCCTTTGGACTGCTGCAGATCCCCCTCTTCGCGTACGCCGAGCTGTACGCTGCGCACTTTGTAAGAACCTCATCGATCCTGCTCCGCAATTAGCGAAATCGACGCTATATATCCGTCAATAACATACGTTTCTATAAAAGCGCCTCCCGCAAAACCGAATTGCACAGTGTCCACCTTGTGGACGTGTCCATTTCGTCTGCTGCTGAAGTGCTGATTGGCTAGGAGCGCCTGTCTCCTCCTGAAGTGTACCCAGCCCAACCAATCAGACCTTCAGCAGCAGAAGAAATGGACATGTTCACTAGGTGCCCACCTAGTGTACATGTCCATTTCGTCAGCTGCTGTGACGTCAAACAAATCGCGTTTCTCTGATTTGATCACAACACTTTCCTTTCCGGTATGCCACTTGCATACGAGGTTCCCTCCACGGTGGATTACCTTGGGACACGTGAACTCAATCGACACATGAACTCCTGCATGCTCATGTGTCGATTCATGCGTCCGACAGTAGCCCGAGACTATAAAGGAAACCCAATACGTGCTCCTCAACAAAAAAAAAAGGAAGGGGAGAGGAAATGAAGGAAGAAGGAGATGAAAGGCTTCACAGTTGAACAAAAATTTATCCTGGTCTGGGGAGGGAGGAATCGAACCCGGGACCAACGCCTTTCCGGGGCGGCGGCTCTACCATCCACCACGGACCGGGACAAATTTTTCTTCAACTGCGAAGCATTTATACGTGTGACGTCATGGATCGCATTAGCGCTTGCTCCGGGCCACATTTGTCAACAAAGATATCCCATTGGAATGAAAATAAAAACAAAGACTCGCAATTGTGATATGTTGCCAATCCATGGAGATAGGCGAAGAGTAGTGACTTAGCGTGATTATATTAGTGATTAGTGACCTAGTGACGGGAGCTTAGGTTTCGGCGAAAAATATAAAATAGACACTACAGAAAATTCTGAATCAGTTTATGTTGATCAAGCGCTCATATAAAATTCTTTTTTTTGTCCTTAATTTCGCAGTAAGAGTTTGATCAAGGAAGAAAATGAAGGCCGAATTGCATTGTCCATTTTTTTAAACTTCGCGCCGAAGCCCCATCGCCGAAACGTTAGTGTGACGTCACAGATTTCAAAGTAAATTTTCTCGTATTTGAGCCGTTGCGGCTGAATAAAAATTTATTTAGACTTGCTGAATTCAGCTTTTGGCACTTTCAGATTACGATGTGGTCTATTTCTAACGATAAAAAAGACAACGATAAAAAAGCTAACTAAATCCAAGTAGACGCCGTCATAGGCCATATGACGTCACGACAAGCTGTTGCGGGAATTCTACGGTGGCGTCGGCACCAGCCTTTCATTCTGGCGTCTCTTCTAGCTTGCCAAGTATCTCTTTCCTCACGGTAAGAGTGGCCTCTTCTGGTATTGTAGAAAGGTAATTTACTACAACAGCTGAAATTAATCTTTCTCTTTACTCTGCCTTAAAAAAAGAAGGGGGGGGGGGCTAATATGTCCGGCTTTTTGACTGGTAACAATAACGGTTTTCCCGTCAAATAAATGGAAATTGATTGTATGTACAAAACTCTATCATCTTAACCGTCAAAACCGATTTAGTGAAGCACTTTAGGCGTCCCATGAGAGATCCTCTTGAGTGTGTCCCTTGTACTTTCTTTGCAACCCTTTTCCAACTTACCCGCCCGATGTGGAGTAGCGGCTGCTAAGGTCGCGGGTTCGAGTCCCGCCCACCGCATTCCGGTGGAGGCTGAATGCAAGAACGCTCCCGTACAGTGCTTTGGATGCACGTCAAAAAATGCCTGTTGGTGAAAATTACTCCAGAGTCCTGCATCGCGGCGTCCCTCATATTCTATTGTGAAGTTTCGGGACGTTCCCCTTGCAACATTCCTTTACAATGTATAGAATATCTGTAGATATTTGTCTGTAAGCTCTATAGACTTTCTATGGACATATTCATTAGGGTGGTCTATAGACAGTATATAGATTTACGGCCTTACAGTTTGAAGTTCAGACTATTGTCCATAAGCTATCTATAGACAGATGTCTGTGTTTAGAATATTCATATAGACCAGTCCACTGTGCAGTTTCGGAACGTTACCCCTTACGACATTTATTTACAGTCTATAGAATGCCTGACAATTCTACAGACTTTCTATGGACATATTCAATGGACTTGTCTATAGACAGCATATTGACTTACGGCCTTACAATTTTATACACTATTCGACATAAGCTATCTACAGACAGATCTCGATAATAGAACATTTACTGTATATAGACCAGCCTAAACTCCACAAATAATGGGTTAACTATATCGGACTGCCGCAGGATTTCGGCGCAGTTTGCCGACCGAAACCGATATGGGGCCCCGACAACCCGGAACTGTTCCAGGGATACCTGGAGTTTCTGGAAAAGCACGGTGGCGTCAAATCGCCGTTGACGTCGTCTCCACCGACTGTCATCACTAAGGTGCGGAAGTTGGCGCTTAAATACGTTTTTTCACAAAACGCCGAGAAAACGCGTGTTGACAGGCAGATAGAGATTTCATGAAATCAACATGTGAGCGAAAAAAAAAGGCATCTAAGGCTGTAGCCCACGCTTCGATAGGGGGACTTGGGTTTGTCAGTGCAACAATTGCTTTTCTCAGCAATGTCTTGACTCGTAAATCTGAGTGGTGTCTCAGACTGAAATCGACAACTCAATGATTTCTCGTGTGGTTGGGAAGTAAATTTATACTAGGAACAGAAAAAAAATGGTCTCCAATTTACGCTGCGAAGATGGTTGGACAGCGAAACTGTAAACAACTAGAACAATTACCGATTGTGACGTAGCTTGAAATTATTCACACAGCGACATTCAAATGAGCTTTACCTAATTATTAGCCTGAGACGCTTCAACGGAACGCGACCTGGCTTGCGCCGCTACTTAGTGCACCTACAAAGAGAGAAGCACCTAGAAGTGGACGAGAGAGAAGAGAAATGCACTTAACCATACTTTTGCCGCGCCTCGTATGCACGCTGCTCTTCAGGAGTCCTCACTATATGTTGCTTTCCCATAGCATTGTCACAACACAAATCAGTTGCTAGGCGGTTTCTTATTTTACATACGAATGTGTAGTTAGGTCACTCCCTGCTTCGTATGCTACAGTTGCCGCTTCCCGGCAACTGCAGCTTATTTAACCGTAATCTTTACTGGGAAGCGCTGGCGGCGAACGCTATGAGCAAAGGCGAGCTTTCTGGTTCTTTTTTCCCCGCACGGCCGGCGCCGCCGCTGCTGCGGATGCGTAGGGAGCCTACATGCAAGCGCTGCTTTAGGGTGCTGACATCCTTTGTAAGGGTACTTGCCGCCGTCAGCTAAATGAGCGGGTTAAACGTTCCGACGAATTGTAAAATGTGGGAATCGAAATGGCGAAAGAACCGCATACAGACCACGTTTGCCGCAACCTCTGTTGACGTGAAACTAAGTTTCTTCAATAAACTTTGGCCTCAGTAGCCAGAGACATGAAGCGTGTGTGAGCGCAATGCACAGCACGTCTACGTTTTAGCTAAACATGCGAAGTGCAGTAGTTAGTGCAGCACACTTTGAAAAACACCCTTTATATATTACGTACAAATGGAAGGCAACGACAATGCTTAATGAAGTTCACATTCTTGGTGTTAGATAACACTACCACGAGCATGCCACCGTGCCTTATAACTTGTTGGCTTAAACGTGTTGCACGACATGCAATATAAATGCAATGTGTTAAAATGAAAGGAAGAGGCAACTAGTACATTAAACATGTATGCAGGTTTCGTGTGCGCATTGGTATTAAACTGAAATAAACAAATTTAATAGATCGCGTATCAACATGTGGACATAAAAGCGTGACAAAAAGAAAGCAGGAATGCGCCGCGACTTCTAGCGAGATCGGGAACCAAAATGGCTGCTTGCCAAATTTGGCGGTAAATAGCAGTCAAAATTTTGCTGTTGTCACCACCCTAAAACAGAGGTTGCATGTAGGCACCCTAAGGATGCGCGGAGGCGAGCGCCATCTGCTGGTGCTGCAGAACCCAGCTGCGCGCGCGGCGCTGCCCGAGTTTTAAATTGGGCTACCTAAACGCGAAAAAACTTGTCCGTCTGTCTATCTGTCCGTCTGTGACTCGATTCAACCGCCCGGCCAAAACCAACCAAGCTACTAGCATTGTTGGCACGTGGTCATACACGTCAACATTACACACCGCAAAGAAAACCTCTGGCGTATTTGAGGCAAAATATATGTACATAACCGTGATCCGCAGCGTTCATTTAATTAAGAATACCCATTTAACTGGTTTTTACGTTAGTAAATGAAAAATCAACGCGTTAGAAATGGTTGTATTGTTTCCAGGAAAAAGAACTGGATGGAGCGGCAATACCTGGGATCTTTGACCATACTGACAAAGCATAAAGGCAGGAAATAGAGGCTTATTCGGGACGACAGTAATTTTCCAACTTCCTACGCAGGCTATCTGAAGAGATTACTGAAACGATTTCGATGTTTTAAGTATTTTAGTTCAGTGAACTAGGCTTACGGGTGGGAAGCCGTAACGTTAACATCACCACTATGGTCGGCGTTCTGACTTTATGTTCCTAACATGAATATAGCTCATCCTACATTTATAGATAGGCGACTGAGAAAACTGGAAGTGTTCAAAAGCAGAGACTAGCTATGACAGTGAGGAGAGTGGAGGAGTGTGCTGCAGTTTTTTTTTTTAATAAGTAGGTTGGCAAAAAAAATCTCCTGATATGTCCTCACATGTCCTCATATATATATATATATATATATATATATATATATATATATATATATATATATATAACGGCAATGAGCTGTCAAAATGCGTCGTACATAAATTTGTTGGTCTTAGTCCCCTGGTCACAGCTGTACACAGCAGCTCATCAAAGGGGGTACAAGTTTTTGCTCAAAATATCGTCGTACCTACTTTTTGTCACTTTTCACCTAGCAATACATCATAAATTCTTAGGTAAATTAAAGCGGTCCAGATTATATCCCGTGAGCTCCAGCGGAACCGTTGACTTGAGCCTGTACAATCGTTTTAAAACTCGTATGTAGTATAGGCGTTAAAGAATGGCGGTCGTCTGCTCCAGCCCGAATCTACAGCGTACATGTCAACCTGATTTCGTTACTCCATGACGTGTCACCTACATGAGTTCGGTCACAGGATGATCGTAACGCCCTACGAGTAATCCACATGACTTCAGGTCAAAGGATGGTCGTAAATGTTTTTTTTTTAAACAAACATGTCCTCATATCCGTCATCGTGGCCTGTGATGAGTTGACAGACGTGTTGCCCGTATTGCGTGCACTGGTCGAATCTGTTCTCAGTTCATCGCGAACACGTGATGCAATGCAAACAATATTGAACGCTGTGAAACTATCTTGAAACTTGAAAATGAATGAATGAAATCTTCGCCGATTTACTAGCTTATGGTGGAAGACACGGTGAAAGTCGCACTTACAACGCATGTTCTTGGGTGTTTTCCTGCGTCCAATTCATTCCACGCTACGACTATCAGTACCCACAAATGAGCACCAGTGCCACAGCCTACCCGTCAGTTATTCTGTAGACAACTTGGCTTCGTTAATCCTTAAATGGTAACATCAGTCTCTCCTCTTTTCCGCCAGGCAAGCCGCCTTGGCACCACGACCCCCTCAGGGAAACCGACCGCCGATGCTGTGACGAAGCGACCGCCCAAAGCCGGCGGCATTCGAATCGCGCTGCCCGAGGACGCGGCGCCAGATGAAGACGGCAAGCGCGACGCACACGCCTTCCGCAAGGCCGCCATCCGTCGCATGTCGATGGCAACGGGCCGCACCGCTAACGAGTTGAAGCGAATGGAGGTGTTGCACAAGCTGCGCAGGTTGACCATGTCCGCCGGTACGACTTCGGACGCCACAGAGCCGGAATCGAAGCCGAAGAAGCCGTTCGAGCCACCGGACACTGCCGAGCAAGAACCGGCGCCGGCATCAGCAGCGCCTCCAGTCCAGCTGGGATCACCGAGCCAAATGGGTGCTCCGGTAGCCGAATCTCTCGGCATCGGTATCCCACCACACACCCAGGGCACATCCGGAATAGCGACGATGTCTCCGGGGGCGACGCACCAGGCAGAAGGTTGGGACAGCCACGCCAAAGGTCCCGCCAAACGTCGGCCCAAGGGTCACATCACCATCAGCGCGCCGGCCGATGAGTCCGAGAACAGGATAAAGAAGACCTCGACGTACGCGCGGCGTCTGAGCACCGTTCACGGCCCTCCCGTGCTGAGCTACAGCGATGTCCTGCGGCGACCCAGCATCAAGGTCACGCTTCTCGAGTCGGTGTCGGAATCCGGGCCCGAGATGGAGTTGCAAGCGGCGGAGCAGGTCAAGAAGGCCGTCAGAGACTTCCGGCGAAAGTCCATCGCCGCCGTGCGAAAGTCCATCAGCTGCCGGGTTGCCCGGCGCTTCTTCCAGGATGTCCATCAGCGGTCCCGGCTTCGGATTGCAGCCTCTCGGAGGACCAACGCGCCGTTCCGTAAGCGAAGAGAATCTCATGCGGGGTTCGGCTCTTTCGCGACCTTCCATCAGCGTATCTCCGCACATGACGGGCCCCCGGCGATCCATGAGCCGGGCAAGTTTCTCGTACGGCCTTCCTCGGCGCTCCAGCAGTGCCGGACCACCCGGCGAATTCCATCCGGAGCTCGGCGCTCCACGTGCGTCCGTGAGTGGCGGCTTTCCTGCGCATCCGTCCGCCGCTTCCAGACGTTCTGTCAGCGGAGGTCCCGCGTCGATGGTGCCATCCGACCGCCGGTCCTCGACGCGGCCCTCTGTCAGCGGGCCCAGCAGCCCTCCCGGGGGGGACTCGGCCGGCCAGTCGACGTTCAGCCCCGAAGAACTGGCGCGACTCCGGGCGATCGCCCTAATGTCGGCGTTGTCGGGCCCGGACAACGAGTGAGGGTCGGAGACGATCGCCGCAACATATATCGTCGCCGTCACCGGCGCCATTCGGCTGTGTACATCTTCTTATCACGGCCTGACTAAGATAGCTCGCGCGCTGGGCGCAGAACCATTTTTCTACGTTTTCTTTTTGGTGTTTGTTGAAAGGAGTGCGAACAATACAAATATAATAATAATAATAGCCATTACTTATGCTGACCATACAATATTGCTTGATACCTCTTCTCTTACACTTTCTTTATTACCATGGCATTGTGAATCTCTCAATTTGGTTGTCGTGGTAGCTCAGTGGCTATCGCGGTGAGTTGCTGGGCACGAGGACGCGTGTTAGACTCCTCATCGCGGCGGCTGCATTCCGATATAGACGGTATATATGCAAAAATGCTCGTGTACTCTCTGTTGTGCATGCACCATAACGAAGGCCGGGTGGTCAAAATAATACGGAGATATCCACTACTGCGCCCCTCACAACCAACCGTGTTTCCAGTTTTGACAAGTGATAATTCACAACTTGAGCTATTTTTTTTTAACAGCGGAGCTGTTTCAGCGTTTGGTTAGGCCGTGGAGCACTAGCAGAAAACTGCGCCTGGCGATGACGTCACCGCGCGTTGCCTAGCAACACCTCGCACAGCTGGTGCGACCGTGCGAGGCGTTGTTACGCGAAGCACGTGACGTCATCGCTCGGCGAGGTTACCACCCTCTCCCAGGTTACCCTCGCCACAGCGCGAGGGTGGCCGACGTAACCGGCGTCCGTCGGCCACGCCTCGCGCCGGACTGTAGAGTGCTGCGCGCCTATAGTATCGTCCCGATACTCGGGGTCGGCTAAGCTTGGCTAAGAACCAGCCAAGCCAAACCAAGTTAAGCAAAGAAAGCAAAGACAAAGTTAGGGAACGGCCACCAGCTTCGCTGTTAGCCCAGTCTTCGCACCACTTTTAGCCCCAAATTTGTTAAAAATTTTAGCTGCTCCATGTGCCACTCTGTTTAAATTGTATTTAGTTCCCGTGACATTGTACGGGATAGAGAAGCATTAACAAGCTTTTTATATGCAAACGCTGCCACGTGCACGTTTAAGACTTTGCTCGATCGATAGCGGGTAAATTACTTTCAGAAAGGTTGCACGACGGGAACGTCACCATCGCCGCCGTTACAGTTCCATAGACGTAAGCTCTTGCAACAAATACGAGTCCTTTTCGCCATTGTTACAAGCAAACGGTGTTCCTTAAACGTGGCAGATAGCCGCATGGCGGGATTATAAAGGATGCCAGGAATACGCTGCATCAGTTGTTATCTCAGATACATATGACCGTATACCTGCGATGGTGGGTGGCAAGAAATAGACCATAGAAACCTTGACGAAACCCGTTACATATAGCATACCAGCCCATGATCGAAAAAATGTAAACAGGGGGGGGGGAGAGATTCGGAGATGCCGGAAATGACTTGATTGAAGACCTCCAAAGTTCGTGTTTCGTTTCATGTTTATAATTCCTGATCTTTTACATATATTGTCATATATATATATATATATATATATATATATATATATATATATATATATATTCTTGACCCCTCCCGGTGTCTCGGCCGATCTTGCAGAGTAATTTGTACCATGTCCCTGAGAGTCGACCGACCGACCCAAACAATATATAATTTGCGACCGAAACTATATTTGATGCCTATGTTATTCAATTGGTTCGGCCGAAGAAATGTTTGCTTCAAAATTTAAACCTATCTCCTCGATGATGTTAATTCCATTTTTTTTACGTTTATCAAATGTTTCTATGATTGCAACGTAACGACTACTATTTCATCTCAAATTACCCACCTCATTTTCGACCAACCCCTGGGTGTACGTTTCGGAAAAAAGGTTTGCACCCTTTGGGGCATATCTTGTGCGCAAACAAAAATTGTCATCTGTCTTGCTTGCGTTTACTTTCTTGAAGACTCTCACTCTAAAAAAAGTTTACACCCTTTGGGTAGTATCTTGTCCTCAAACGATAATCCGTCATCTGTCTTGTCCGCATTTCCTTTCTTTAACGCTGCGAGCCCGGTACTTTCTATAGTCACGAAAGGCTTGCGCGTTATCAGCGTGACACAGCATTCTCGGCAGGAAAGTAGCGAGCGCTGAGTTTTCAAGAACGGACACGCAAGCAACGCAGATGGCGATTATTATTGTTTGGGGACAAGATACAACCCAAAGGGTGTAAACTTTTTTTTAGAGTGCTGCGCTCGCTACTTCCCTGTCGAGAATGCTGTGTCATGCTGATAACGCGCATGCCGTTCGTGACCTGGAAGTGGCGGGCGCACAGCGTTAAAGAAAAAATAAAGGCGCGCGAGATCGATGACCATTATTGTTTGGGGTCAAAATAAGCTCCAAAGGGTGTAAACGCCTATTAGAGTAAGGGTGTCATGAACATTATTATTGTTTGTAGTCAGGATATATCCCAAAGGGTGTAAACGCCTTTTAGAGTGTGAGTGTCGTGGACATTATTGTTATTTGGAGTCGAGATAAGCCCCATTGGGTGTAAACTCATTTTAGAGTGTGAGTGTCGTGGACATTATTGTTATTTCGAGTCGAGATAAGCCCCATTGGGTGTAAACTCATTTTAGAGTGTGAGTGTCATGGATATTATTATTGTTTGGAGTCAAGATAAGCCCCAAAGGGTGTAAACTCCTTTTAGAGTTTGGATGTCATGGACATTATGATTGTTTAGAGTAAAATAAGCCCCAAAGGGTGTAAACTTATTTTATAGTGTGGGTGTCATGAACATTATTATTGTTCAGAGTCAATTAAGATAAGCCCCAAAGCGTGTAAACACCTTTTAGAGTGTTGGTGTCATGGGGATTTATGACACCTACACCAACTATTTAGCCCTGGAGGTATACAAGCCATGCCGCTTCATCACAGAGAAAAAGAGATTAGAAGGGTAAGCCAAGACGTCGGCTCGAACCAGAACGTTCCGTCCAAACAACATTTCACCCCTCTGCTAGATTAAACGGAGCAACAGCTAGGAAGCACAATTTTCCCAACTCCTCCGTCTGATCCCTCAGGTAAATCTAATTCAACCTAAATGAAAAGGCGGTGTTCATGAGTAAGAGGTGGAAGCTGATGCACATGAATCATGTTCAACATATTATGGACATGATTATTCGCATGAGCACATGAACATGCTTTTTTTGAGCGTAACCCATAACTCAAGTTGCTTGTGCCGTATCAAAGGGAGCTCCTGAAATTTGCTTGTTTCTTGGTTGTTAGTTTCCTGAGTAAGTTCTTCTGTCTATGTTTCTGTATGTCGGTCCGTTTTTTTTTTTTTTTGTTTGTTTCTTCCATCAAAATGGCACAAGCGAACCGTGAGGAATAGGCAAGAATGGGGTTAGAGTATCTTACAGAACAGGTTAGTCTAATATTCCGATGAAACAGGTAGTAAATGAAGGAAGAATACGTAAACCAGTAGTCAGCCTTGCAAGAGCAGAGAAATGCAAAAATGACTTAACGAAGAAAAAAATGGACAAGATATGGCAAATTTTTCCTATAAATATTGAAAATATAAAATACAAGACAATCAAACTAAATAAAATTCATGGATGATGTGAAAGACAGTCATTATTAAAGAAGGGAAACCAGCTTTACCTTAATTATTATTTCCTTCCCAAACGATTTCCACCATCCGCGTGTTTTGCGGTGTTACACTCTCTCTTCGTCATCTTCTAACAAGTATGCTAACAAGAAACGTTCGTTTCTAAACGGTCATCATCACAACAGGGACACCCACTGGAATGTATGCATCGCTATAAAATATTTTCTTTGTGACTCCCGCCGGCTAAATTGTTAACATTAACACTCTTTTACTTATTTTTGTCTGTGTCTCCTTCCGGCAATTTTCGGTGATTCTTTTGAGAGAGAGAGAGAGAGAAATAGAGATAACTCTTTAATGATGTGCTGCAGATCTCATTCCTGTTAACTCAAACACACGAGTTATTTCGTCCACGTCTCATTGCTCAAGTCAAAGACTTCATTTTCATCTCGATTTCGTTTATTTATATTTTCTTCCTTAGTGGGCGTGCGCCACAATCTTTGACGTCACGATCACTATCATCGTCATCTACTATTCCAACGGTCAGCGCAGTTTGCACCTCCGCGCACTACCGAAGCTCAGTCTCTCATCTCAAGCGTTCCGAACAACCTGTTTCAGCGTGAGTGGAGATCATTCGCTTTGTGTCAGAGATACCTTGTTGTCACTTTCGAGGACGTGTCCGCGGGAAACGGTGCTGTGGGATGTTGTGTATGTCGCTTTGTGGGAAAAAAAAGAGGTTTTGCGGAAATTGCCAAGGTGGCGGAAGTTTAATGAAAGAGAAACGTTGTCATTCACAAGAGACTAGCACGAAGCTCCACAGGAAACCCACACAGGACTTCCCATACGAGTTTCAGAAAGAACCCATACGTTGTTCATTCCCTAGGATTGTTCAAGGGCAGTGACAGACGGGGACAAGCAAGTGGACACACGCAAGCACTCGTGTGTGTCCACTGTGTGTGACCAGGGCAGGGCGTGCGGCCGGGCCTTAAGAATGCTAACGCATGAAAAAAAATGCAACAGAGATTTAGTGGCCTCCCGCGCTGATATGACAGTCGAGTGCAGGGTCTCAATGGAAACTTTTAGCCTGTTCGTGTACGTTTTGCAATTCACTGAATACCGCTGTAGCAGTGACATGTGTAAACAGCAGCAGCAGCGACGGTACCGACATCTTCCGACAGTTTGTTGAACCACAAAACGTCATTAACAATGTACTTCATGCTGTTCTATTCAAACGAAAATTAAACAAAAACGACTATTCGTGATTGTGAGGCTACCGATACCTTTACGCGCCGCCAGCTAAGTTGAACATCGACTGTGACTGCGCGAATAGCTACATGCGCTCTGGTTGAACTCAATTAACGTCGCAATATCGCGCCACAAGGACTGTTGTGGACTCGATTTACTCCGGTAATCCGTAAATGCTAATAAGGAAAAACAAAAATGATCTAATATCTCGTCTGTGAGCGGACTTGTCATCGAAGTAGATGAAAAGAGAACTCCAACCTATAGCCTCCTGTATTTTTTTTTAATGCCTTATCGACTCCGGGATACGAGAAAATTGCTCACGTTGGCGGCACCACGTTACGTAAGCATATTCTCAATTTTTACTGCGTAAGCTGTTATGGGCTCATTCCAATAGCCGTTTCGGTTCGCGATGGTGTCCGCCGCCTCTGCCGACGGCGTCCGGCGAACGTAACCGTTATCGCTGGAAATACGAAAAAAATAACCGGTTCTCGCCGGGATCTAACCTACGCCCACTGCATGGGAGCCAGATACTCTAACACTGAGGCAAGCAAGCGTCCACGCAAGCCTCCGCCAGTATGGTGGCGCCATCTAGTTAAGGCACCTGCAAACGCATCGTGCGCAGGCGCAGACAACGAGATGCCATTCAGACGAGGCGCGCAATAAAAAAAACGCGATCCCCAGCCTCCGCCAGTATGGTGGCGCCATCTAGTTAAGATGCCTGCAAACGCAGCCTGCCTGCAAACGCCCAAGATTTAAGTTGCAGTTGTAAGGCTTGATCGGGCTCAGCAGACTGCTGTGCAGAGAGCATTACAAGCCGCAGCTCGCCGCCGACGCCGGCGGAAGTTCAGATCGTCCTCGTCAAAACGAGGCGAACAGACTGCCGCGAAGACCCTGTTGTGCGTGGTGCCCAAATTGGAGCTACTCTTGAGCCGCTCCACCAGCTTACGCTGTGACTGTGCTGCGTGTGCCGCGCAGGCCTGTGACTTTTTTTATACCCGTTATTGCTATAGCAACGCCAACTTTTGTCCGGTGCTGCTGACTTTTCCGGGCCCGCTGCTTTGCTTCTGCATGACGTTTGATTTAAGAAATGTGAAGTGACCCTAAACATGCCCATAAACTCTAGACAACTATTGGGGAAAATGGCACCCTTTTAATTGGCCGCTAGTTTTAGCGCTCACTGAGCAGGCCCTGAAAAAAAAATGCAAGAGGCTATACTCCAGCTTACCGGTGGCGACACAGTGCGCATGCGCCAACGGTCGAGTGATTAACGAGTTCTCTCGTTGGTGCAGATGCCAGTGGAGCGAGAACGCTGGGCGAACAAGTTCGAGTTCGTGCTCGCCTGCGTCGGCCTGTCCGTCGGCTTGGGCAACATTTGGAGGTTTCCCTACCTCGTCTACGAGAACGGAGGAGGCACGTGATACTGTGACGTATACAGTGACCTGCGCCTTCATTCTAGCAACTTTAGAAAGATTACCACTGCTTTGGTTTTAATAAACATTCTCATTATACGTTCCTTTATTTATCAGACTTAATTGTTATGTCAAGCAACGAGATGCATCGTTGTTCTGCCTAGTTCGTCCGTACGCTTATTTGCCGACACGCACCCACACTAACCACGCATTTGCAGTAGCTTGCTTCTCCAATATTGAGGTGCTCATTTGACGGTTTTTATTTTATATATTAAACATTTTTTTCCCTTACAAAACAGGCAAGCAAGAAACGATGCGAAGTGTTTTACTGGCGATGAGGATAAAACAAAAAGGCCGCGTCCTTTCCTGTTTCGCTGCGAAT
Organism: Dermacentor silvarum; assembly: GCF_013339745.2. NCBI lineage: Eukaryota > Metazoa > Arthropoda > Arachnida > Ixodida > Ixodidae > Dermacentor > Dermacentor silvarum. Next base: position 21,567,434 of record NC_051163.1, read on the forward strand.
GACGTCTAAGCGTGTAGGCTTGGAGCTGTTACGTCAATGCACGACGTAGACGTCAGTGGCGGCCTAATAACGATGTCCTGGTAGTGTATTTTCGAATCTGTAATACAGATGGCCACATTCGCAGACATAGCATGGCGAGTTTAGGTTCCTGAATGCATGACTGCAACATACAAGATTGCGCGTGCTTTACCTCGGTGTTTCTTACAACGAATATCGGATATAAAGAAGGTATTTGCTTGTCGGATGCAACTTTGCTATAACGAGGTTTGATTTATCGGCGCTATTGGAAACTAGGCTTTTCACGTGCTAGTAAGTGTTCCTGAACGCATGACTGGAATTGGCAAGATTGCGCGTGTTTTACCTATGTGTTGCTTATAACAAATATCGGATATAACGAAGGTACTTCTGTGTTAGGTGCCAGGTTCCTTATAGCGAGGTTTGATTTATCAACGCTATCGGAAACTAGGCTCTATTGTTTTACTCCTTCCAAAATCTCGTTGCGATTGGCCTGGAAGTTCACGATTATTATTCACTCGCTATTTTGACGCGTACTGCAAGGGCTTTGATTAAGCCCGTACTAAATGGGTGCCTACGTGCCTCTTGTGCTGCCATGCAGCGGCCTTCCTGATCCCGTATGTCATCATCGTGGCACTCATTGGCCGGCCGATGTACTACATGGAGCTCGTTTTCGGACAGTTCGGTGGCGCTGGCGCCGTCTCGGCCTTCAACGCGATGCCCCTGGCGCAAGGTACGCGAACCCGTGACGTCCTCGCAGAGGGGCCTTTGCCGCCGAAACAACCCACACGCGGACACCGTTCTTACGCAGGAAGCGATCTAGGGACTGTACGAATGTTGCGTTTATTCAAGGAACGTTCAGGCAATCTTCACACGTTTAACAGGGAGGCTAAAGGAAACCACCGAATCAGTTTAGATGGACGCAGTATTCTTACCAAAGTATTTAAATGTTTGTTAAATTTTTGTTTCAATTTTGCTTAAGAGAAAAAAAATTATTTGGTATGTTTTAGTAAATTACCGTTCTGCAGTGCGATAAAACTTACTCTTACCATGGTGAGCCAGAAAAAGACGCAAAAATCGTGACGTCATAAATTTTGAGGGTGCCTGCTCATGCCTCGTTAATTCTTTATCATTAAAAACGGACTACGTTGTATTCGAACGGAGGACGGAGCCAGAGCCTAAACTTGGCAAGTTCCGAGTAACTTAGCGAATTGGCTGACTGATCTCTGTATGCACGAGTGTGATTCACACCACATACACGAAGACGTCGAAAGCTTGCCGAACCCTCAGCAGGTGTATACCGCTGTGAGAATGTGCATGCGCAGGAGTCCCTCCGCTTATTGTTACACTGTACTGTGGCGAAACAAATCAATCAATCAATCCTGCAGGTGTGGGGCTGTGCATGCCGTACGCGTGCTTCGGTATCGCCATCTACTACAACGTCATACTGGCGTACGCGCTGCTGTACGCCTACTACTCGTGCTACGAGGTGCTGCCGTGGTCCTTCTGCGACCCGGCCTGGGCCGACGAGAACTGCTACGTGCGAGGCGCCAACGCGGTACGGCTTGCACTTACGCCATTTCGCGTGGCAAGCGGTATATAACCTCGATATAACGAACACGTATGTAACGAAATGTTGGATATAGCGAAGCAAGTTGGAAATGTTTCTTCTTGCCGATATGAGGCAGGTGGACGAATGTGGTGCTTATAACGTATATCGGATATAACGAATGTACTTTTGCGATAGCTACGACTTGGTTACAACGAGGTTCCACTTATATGTGCAATAAAGCTGCCTACTAAAATCGCCAGAGGGAAATCTCGCGCTTCAATCTTTCAGCTGCCATGGAAATTAATGGGTTAGTGCATGTACTGGTCTATTCTTCGTGCTCGTGGCTTCAGATGGTCTTGTTGCTTTATTTATCACGCCTTATATTTCTAAAATTCCAAGAAATCGTACTTTTCGAAACGCATGAAGGCAGCAAGTTTCTGCACGTACGCATAATAATTGCGAGTTTTCGCATTTCTAACGCGCTATATTGTTTCAAAATGGTTCGGTCTTGCAAATCCGCAAAACTGTTTAAAGCCAAAAGGACGAAGTTTAGAAAAAAAGATAATGCGAAATTTGAGCGCAACTGTATACGTGTTTTAATTTCGCGATATATTGAGGCATCGCACAGATCACCGCACCGACTGGCAGAGCCCCGACGTGCGAACACTTTCAAAAATTTTAAAGGTTGCCTGTGGCAGATAGCACAATTCTAGTTCATGAGCTGGTCTACTCGATGAGGCGCACATTACTTGCACGAAAAATTTCAATGCATAATCGTCTAATTAACGAAAATTCACTGATTAAGTGTTAAACTAATTACCGTATGACCCATGTTGCAGTTAACAAATTCTAGCCGTGGAGATCTGCAAGACGTGTCCACTTGGAACGAATTCTCAGGATGACACCAGTTTCGAGATATGAATTCCCGAACTTTCCGTGGAAGTGCATTGGGCGTTCCAGTTACTTTCTTAACGAAACGTCGTTTTATGCGTTGAAGCACAAGATTAACTGGAATGCCCAATGCATTTCTGCGCAAAGTTCGGGAATGAAAAAAGTTCGGACAGGTGTTACACTCTTGCAGCTCAAGAAGGCAAAAGCCTGCTGCACATTTGGTAATTCATAAAGTTATGCAATCGGGGTTAGATTTGTTTGTATGACATATTGGTGATGCACTAATTTATACAATCGGGACTAGACTTCTTGCAAGACATAACGAGCCGCAATGGGAAGTACACGAGTGGCAGTGAGACGACATCCTGAACGCCACATATGAACACTTAACGTTGTACCTAAAGTGCAGCATGTTAGTGCACGGTCCTAGGCCACGCCTTTAGTCAGCGAGATGGCTGCGACGTGACGTGTGCAGTCACGCACGCACTAGGCACACCTTTAGTATGCCCGAACCGTGGAGCAGCCGCGGCTTCAGGGTAGCGTACTCGCCTCGCACGCCCGAGGCCTGGGTTCGATTCCCACCCAGACCAAAACATACCGAATTTTCTTTTCAAAGCCACTAACTTACTTTGTTTACAGGAACCTCCGTGGAAAATGTGACCTCAATCCAAGCATTTCTTGCGGCGTCTGCCATTTTTCGTCACGGCCCAGTTTCGCCAAGGTCACCGCCAAGGGTTTCAAAAGATGAAGCGCCTGTCTTTGTTCCTTCCTAATGTGCTGTCACTGTTGGCGCTTCATCTTTTGAAAGCTATGCACCAACTAGCCCCACAACGTGTTTTACCGCCAAGGGCACCGCCAACATGCGCACCTGCAGCTTTCGCCTTATTATATCGAAACTTGTGTCATCCTGATCTACCTTACCAATTCCACGGCTAGAATTTGTAAATTGCAATGGAGGTCATAAGATATAATTAGGTAAAAACCTTATTAGCGAACTTTTGTCAATTATTCGATTATGGATTTCAATTTTTTTGCGCGAGTAATGTTAATGTTCGCCTCTTCGAGTATACCAGCTCATGAAGCAGAATTGTGCTATCTGCCACAGTCAACTTTAAACATTTTTTAAAGTGTTCACTGGAAACACCCGGTATCATCGTAAAGCAACGGAGAGCCCCGGGCCGGGGCGGCGTTGTTGCTATAGCAAACAAGCCCTTTTATGTTCTGAATGGCGAGATCGAACTCGCTAATATACAGCATCGCTGTTATGGACATATCAGTTGCTCAGGTTGGCATCACCTGCGAAGGATTTTTTTATGTTAACAATCGGTACGTCAATGACCGCAGCGTGTACCGTGTTCCCGAGTGGACCGCGAGCTCTTCAACACGTTCGAGCACGCCAACTCAACCGATAAAGACGCCGTGCCGGTCAAGTGGCTAGGTAAGGTGGTCATGGTGGAAAACAAGACCTACAGGGCGGCCCTCACAAACTGCACCAACGCAACGGAGCCCGCCACGCAGCAGTTCTTCTGGTAAGCCGCGACCGGATGCAAACGGACCGGGAGAAGTGATAACATGTAGAGAGGATAGAGTAATAGGAGTCTACTATATGCATATGCAATTGGGCGACAGGGCAAATGTCTTTAAAGCGAGAGCTTTAAGCCTACTCTAGTAAAGTTGGCTTTAAAGGCGCCCTGAACCACTTTTATTGAAGTGGAGAAAGCTATTCGAAGTGAAAATATGCTATTTCAGAAATACCCTGCCGGAAACTGTAGTTCAGTGCGTTAAGCAGAAACGGAGTCATTGGCAATCAACCATGGCCTCCCCTGTGCTTCTTCAATGTCTTGCACTGCGAAGGCTACGGCGGGGTGGGGCCACAACGCTCCACCTTCGAAATGTCACTGTGGCGCGCAGTTCAAATTTCATTTTGGGTGCTAACGTAGAGCCCACGATTTCTTATTTTGGTGCGTATACGACACACTAAACGTACGCCAAATGCGGTTGTCCTCAGCACGCTGCAGTGAACTTAGTCAGTGGACTCGTGGCGGCACTTCGCGGCGGCCCAGGTGTAGCCGACCGCAGCGACCAATAGCAGCCGCGTATGGGAACGTGCTCTATTACGAAATAAAGCACACAGCAAAGAGTGAGAATCATAGCTTCTGTTGTAACGAGAGTGAGAGAAAGGTTTTTCAGGGCCCTTTTAAGGGACCCGTTAAGCAGAAAGCACGGGCAAAAGAGCAAGCAAGCAAAAGATTATCCGTAGTTCTCTTGTGGAGGGACTTCTTCAAGAGGGTTTGTCACCCGAGCCCGCACACCAGCGCTGTTAGGTCACGTAAAGTTACTGTATATTGCTCCCGCAGGGAGCCAGAGTTGCGCATAAGTCCGCCATTTTGCCATCCACATTTGTGCAGTGAAGCCACCTCTCGTTTGCGCAGGGTCTACCTTCAAGGCCGTTCTCTGCCTCAAGGCCGTTCTCTCGTCAATATTATTTATTCCTACTTATGGACAGCGGAGCTGTTTAAGCCGGCACTTAGTCCGTCCGTCGTCGGAAAAAATGTGGGCCGATCCTGGTGGCAGTGCAGAAAGGGTCCAAGCGCAATGGCACATACCCCTGTGAACTAGCGAAGCTGAGCCTGGCTAAGTCCAGCTAAGCATGGTTGGGACTACTTAAGCATAGTCAGTCATCGATATCCAATCGATATCCAATCAATAGCTAATCGATAATTGACAAATATTCAATAAATTCCGGTAAATGCTGGGGATGACTTGGTAGTGCATAGCCTTGCCCACATACGGGGCCAATACCTTGCGATAGCCAATCGATAGCCAGTCAATAGCTAATCAATACTCGATCAATAATCAATAAATTAAGTAAAATGCTGAGGATGACTTGGTATAGTGCTCAGCCTAGCCCAAAAGCCAGGACTAGCTAGGTGTCCATCAGCTCCGCTGTCTCTTTATTTGCGACTCGAGTGCAAGGTACGAATTTTTTTTTTTAGAGCGCAGCTCAGGCGCCCGTTCCTGCGTTGAGCGTCGGCGTAACCGAGCGAACGAGCACAGCGAAAGATGAAAGAGCGAACGCGGAGCGGGAAGATGAAAGACGCGAGCCGCGAACGGCGGAGACCAATGAGAGCGGCCGCTTCAGTGACGTCTGCGCGGGAAATTGATGACATGTGGACCCGCCCGACCGCACGATGCGTACTCGTATGGGGTGTCAGCCGGACCGCTCGCTGCGTACTATCGTCTGCTCGCCTCAGCTCCAGCTCTCACGCGATCTTGTTTGGTTTGCTTTGTTTGGTCTCGTTCGCGCTTGTTTCGATTGCCATGGTTTGCCCCGCGCCAGCCAATATGTCGCGAAATAAAAAGACGCAGAGAGCTGCGCACAGAAAAATAATGCATTCACGCAAACGGAAGCCTTGTTCAGAAACAGATTGTGAACAAGGCTTCCGTATGGAAGCCGTAACGTCTTGCTTTTATAGTTTTATTTGGTCTGTGTACGTCTTTCTTTGTCATGTTTCATCCCGACCAGACGGGCTTCCATCGAACTTAAGCTCGCACTAAATTCAGTTGATGCCCAGTGCCCGTGCTGTACACTCATGTCCCTTTGACCCGTCCATCTGTATCACTCTTAACATGTTCCATCAAATATTGAGCAGCGTGCGTCGTGTAATATAGCAGTTGCACGCGTCGGACGGTGCTTTTCAGGAAACACGTGGTGAACTTGAGCGACGGCATCGACAACCTAGGCGAGGTGCAGCCGAAGCTCCTGGTCTGTCTGCTGATCGCCTGGATCTGCATCTTCCTGTGCGTCTTTAAGGGTATCAAGTCGTCTGGCAAGGTGCGCATGGCAGCCTGTCTCGCTTAGCTATGTGATCGAGATGATTTCCTCATGCCGAGAAGAGAAAGAACACGTATTTAACAAACATTAAATAAATAAAAAGGGCAGAAAACAAATGACGATGATTGCCAATGTAAGCTAATAGCAGAACACTTCTCGAAAGCAATTCGCATTAATAAAGGAATGATGTGCTCGAAGGAGTATATATGTTCCTTGCAGTTAGGACGTTTTAGGTAGCGTTTATTGTTTCATTGCGTAATTCCGTAGAGAACGGAGCCGTGCGAGTGAAAGGGCGCGAGGGGCGCGTCTTTCACGGGGAGTGAACGCACGGCAGAGAACAAACGCGCGTTCTGCGCCGTGCTCGCTTAAGGCTGCAGAAGTAGGCGTCTCTGTTCTCCTTCACAATCACCATGTATGTAGAGCAAACGCGCCTTCTTCCGACGAGCGAGAGGCCGTGGGGGAGGGGGAGGGAAAGGAGGCGACGTTTAGCTGCGGCACGCAGTGCCTATTTATATCAGAGGCTCCGGCAACAGTCACCAACGCCGCACGCATTTTGAGCGAACGCGGGCAAAACGCGGATGGCGTCGACAACAGTTCTGCGTGTTGCCGATGCTGCTGCATGTCCAAGTTTATACAGCTGATAAAGCTAATATCATTACTCCGTATAGCTCTGTACAAGTTTGCTATCGCAATTGATGCTTCACCTTTCAGGTGAAACTGCGACAACCTTTTGTTTCATTGCGTAATTCCGTAGAGAACGGAGCCGTTAAACAGTACGTTTGTAGCTGCGCCGCAGCCCTCTCCAGTAGACAACACAGCTTTGAAAGAGGGCGGCTGGAGAAGGCTCGGCTATCCGCTTACGCACACAACTATCTTTTACGCTTGTGCCTCAACTATATGCTACCTCAGTTGTAAATACAAGCCATCTTCCGGTGATTTTAAAATCAGCAGCACCCGTTAGTACGGTTTTTAGCGTATTGCGTCAGGGGGGGTCTGAGCGGACTAGGTGTTGTGTTAAAGCGATAATATCTGGCGATAATATCTGGCGCGCGCACTCGGCAGACTGTCACGCGTGCAAGATACCCGAGACAGTGCAGCACATATATAGTTGGTGCTTGTCCCCAGTATGAATGTGAACGGCAGCCATTGAACTCTTCGTTGGCCGTTCAGTGTAAAACTGTCACTGGGCCGTCGACCAGACGTATCAGTGAAGCGAGCTATCAAGGCTCTCTTAGAATATTTAGTTATCACAGGCCTATATTCAAGGCTGTGAACGTATCGCATGTCTGTTTTTATCTTTACTCGTCCGTCCCCTATTTTTCTTCTCTTCCTTTTCCCCTTAAGCAGAGTGGCAGGTTGGAGGACCTCTCTGCGTTTCGTCAATATACTCTCTCTTATCCTCCCTCAATAAAACTTCGCTTCACACAGATTCCAGCATTGGGGTTGTATCTGCATAAATATTTTGTAACTACGTGCGGTGGCCTGAAGAGCTCACAACAGGCGCAATCTTTCAGTACAGCTTATCAGTAGTGCCGAGTTCTTGTACAAAATAAATTTGCGCTGTTTTCCTGTAATTATTGTTCGGTTATGCAAATGAAATTGAACCTGTTCGAACCGGCTGGCGCTGTTATTTTTTCTCTACCCGGAGTTGAACCGGAACTGAACCGCCATGCGCGGTTCAGTTCCGCTCCATGAGCAGCAGTGGCCGGAATAGAATGCTCCCCCCCCCTCTTCCCACCTCTCCCACTGGTGCCTTGCGTGCGACGGAAGACGGCGCGCTTCCTTCCCGCTTTTCTTCCTTGCGCGCGCGAGATTGAGCGGCCATCGTCGGCTCACCGTCGCGCGCTTTCAGTCGCTCATACAGCATACGGCGCGTGGAGACGATGTCATTACAGACGAACCCGGTACGTCCACAGCGCACATAGAACCCGTAGCAACTACCAGAGGAGGTCAACCCAGTGCGTCTCGCCTACCCTCCTCCTATGCGATGCTTCGCCTCTTTTCCCACTTCGCTCAACATCACCTAGACTTTCCTCTAAGTAGCGCTGCTTTTCCGCGCACTCAGCGCGCTCCTCCGTACTTTCCCCGGCGCGCAATTTCCTTCTCCACCTCCGGGCGCATTTCTCATCCGGCGCTCGCTTCCCTCGCGACAACAAACATAAATTCTCCGATATGACAGACGGGCCATCTACGCTTGCGCGTAAGACGTTTCGGTTTGACACTCTGGTAAGAACTACGTTCGCTTCAAAGGCTTTTTTTTTTTTGTTATCTAATATATTTACTGTTAGTTTCGAAA
>NC_051163.1:21576122-21721909 GCF_013339745.2 Dermacentor silvarum
CTCGGAAGTTACAACGACTTCAAGAACACACTCTACAAGTGAGATCTCGTAGGCCTGATTTCGAGAGCGATAAAAACAGCCCAACAAATCCGACATAAACCATCTCAGGAAGACTGTCGACGTTAATGCGATTAGTATGATTAGCATAATGCGATTAGCATTAGTATGAGGCGTGATCTGCGTCCATGCTCCTCCCTCGGGCTTCCCGTTATTGAAAAGCTGCACGTGCCCAAGGGCCATAAGTTGGCGTGAAAGGAGAACAGTTAGATCCGGACATAGATTAGACACAAGGCAATGCGTGAAGTATGCTAAGAACGCAAATCGCATTGGAAAATACGCAGGTCAATCCAACGCAGTGTTGGACTCTAAACGACGCGAAACATGTTCCAGATTGCGATAGGTAGCATTAGTGCCGGATGAATACGCGCGCAGCCACGTGACTTGTAGCTGTCAGCTAAACGTGACCCATGCAAGGACGAAGGTGACGTATGACGCTTGGCGAGAAGGGAATGTGGATGAGATGTGTATGTGCATAGAAGTACGAAATTCACGTGGAAATACATTGAAGGCTGCCACGCACTCCTTGTGAGACAACGTCACATAACCAGTGGCCCAAGTTGTCGATTCGGCGATAGGCGTTAGGTACGCGCGTACGTGATACGTACGCCAAACCCCGTGGGGGTAGGCAAACAAAGCTTCACTTTAAAAAAAGTATTAATTTCACTCTGCCTTCATTTTTGGTTTTCCACCGGTCGTGCGCGCGTAGTGTTCTAGTTGGGCGTACAGCGCGGTCCCTTGTTAAGAGAGACACATGTGTGTAGAATACGCAAGAATTTTTTTTAATCTGGCAAGTGTACACAAATTACGAACATCGTCTTTGCAGCAGAGGACTTTTGGTTGGTGGCACTGGCGCGCGCGCACGCGTGCACATGATGACATTGCGCCATGTGCCCGAGACGTTCGAAATATTATTGTCACCACACACACACACATAGCACAAAATTGTTTCGGTGAAAGTAAATTTTCAGTTAAAGCATACACGCCGATACGAAACACTGAAATACTGACACGGAACAGTCGCCGCCACAGTGTGGCCACACTGAGCAGAAGGAAGACGACGGGTTCCCGCTTGATATAACGTCGCCATTTTGGCCTCCGTTATCTTCCCTGTAAATAAAGTGCACATAGCCTTGGGCATCAGTTAAACGTAACAATATGTGCCGTCGCACTTACGTTATCGAAAGAGCAGTTTTAGGCGTGTGGGATCTTAGTGTCTCACAGGAGACCGACCACCGCGGGGTCGAGCTTAGCGAGCCCCAGGGCCGCGTCAGCCGTCGCCTCCAGCACCGCTGCGCGCGAGCTCAGGCCACGAGGGGCTACCGAGCGACGCACGCAAGAACACAGTATTGCGCCGAGTTAACAGAAACCGTTTATTGAATCCGGCGGCACCAGCACTGCACAAACGCCCGGGCGGCGGGGAGCCAAAGGGGTCCCCCACCAAGGGCGAAAATACAGACACGGGCGCCTGTAGCAGGTCGCTGCGAGGAGGCTCAAGCTGGGACACGCCGCTAGAGAAAAGTCCCCGCGGCTATGCTACTTGCTCTGGTGATAACCAATGGGCCAACTCACGAGAGCTCGGACAATCTCCTTCGGCAAGTGCGGCTCGGCGTGGTACGACCTCGCGTGAGCACTATAGGCACCGCTCTTCGGCTTAGCGTCAGGAAAGGATCAGCACAAAGTACGCGCCCCCCGCGCGGGCACCGTGCACGAGCTCAAGTCCTAGTCACAAAGGTGTCTGCGGACGAGAGGAAAGCATGTACGTACCCTGCGCTGGTCCCGGAGATGAGAGCCACGCTCATCAACCCGCAGCCGAACGCGGCCGCCCCCACCGCAAACCACCGCGAGTGGAGCGCCACCGCTGAAGCCGGTTGGGAGCGGACGGGGATAGGCGGGGGACGGCAGAACAGGTGAAGCCCACGCAATGGCGCCGGCTCATTCCTCAATACCTACAGGCGCGAAGTTCAAAGTGAGAGGCTTGGCCATCGCTTTTCCCCGCCAATAAGCAATTTTCTATTTCGGCCAGGAAATGCAAATGTAATTTCCCATCGTAATGCGTATACTACTCTACGGAATGCATCGTTTTGTTTGTTAGTTGACTAATAATAATTTCCCTCGTCACTCTTCGCCCTGCAGCGATGTGTACATTATAGCCATGGCGGATCTGCTGGTGAGCTTCGTGGCTGGCATCGCAGTGTTCTCCGTGCTGGGAAACATGGCGTACGTTCTCGGCGAGGAAGTCTCCGACGTCGCCTCGGCAGGTGGGTGCTCTAGCTCATGTACTGTTGCTCAAATAAAATAATGAATTGCGAAGCCATTACATCTTTATGCGCGATTGATGCCCAGGAATCGTACACAAAAAAAAAACATATATCAAGCGGAAGACGTGCTGGTGAGCTAGTTCATTAATCAACAACACGAGCGCTATTAATAGCGCTCGTGTTTGTTTGCTCGGTGTTGCGGCCTTGTTTCGAAATGCGCTGCCATATTTCATCATATATCAAGAGCATCCATGTATGCAAAGCCAGCAGATAATTAAGCCAATGAACGCACAAGGCAAATTAACGATGTTTTAAATGAAATTGAGAAATTATGAGGAAAAGAAAAACCGGAAAATACATTAAATTCATTAAACTATATCCTGGGGTTTCACCTGCCAAAACCCTGACATGATTACGATGCATTCCGTAGTGGGGAACTCCCGGGTTAATTTTGATCACCTGTCTTTCTTTAACGTACTCGTAAATCTAATCACAAACCGTAAAATAGTTTTTAAAGTGAATAAGGGTGTAAATAGGTCTATAACTCGCACCCTTACACCCTTCGTTTGACCTGACGTCGATGACATCAGGTCAGGCCGAACTGAAGTCGGATCGACGTCATGTCCGGCGCTTTGACACCAACTTTAGTATCAAATTATTAACCTCCCTGCGTTTCCTCTCTCGCTTGCTCTCTCTCTTTAGTATCAAATTACATTATTTTATACGTGCTTCCTAACCTCCGTACTTGCCAAGTTTCATCCTTTTGGGTACGTACGACAAGTATGCGGTAGAGTTTCCGAGACTTGTAAATTATGTCAGTACTGCTTTAAATACATTTTCCTTGCTAGCGTTCTTCCTCCACCTACTACAATTCTTCTTTTAGTCGTGCTTGTTTTCTTCTTGCCTTTTTTGCCTGCTCCAAATACCGCTCCCGACGCAGGCTTCGCTCTGGCCTTCATCACGTATCCAGAGTCCGTGACCTTGATCACGTTCCCACACCTCTGGGCCATCGCCTTCTTCGCGATGCTCTTCTTCCTCGCCGTGGACTCTGAGGTGCGCTTGCCCCTTCATGAAACCCACGACTGTTGGGTTATACAGTCGAACCTCAATATAACGAAGTTGTACTTGCGGCAGAAAAAACTTCGGTATATCGCGAATTTCGTTCATTCGAGGTTTCGTTGATGTAACGAAGATCGGGAAATAAAAATAGTCCGTTATATCGGGGTTTGACTTAGTTGGTCGCCCATTACCTTCGGTACAGCGCAATCGCGGCACGCAGGGCTGCTAGAAGTGATGAATGCAAAGCATATAATTGCAACGGCCCTGAGCAGCACAGTGTGTGCTCACTTTTGTTCTAATAGTTCACACTTGTTAACAGTTCATACTTGCTAACTTGATCTAACCTAACCACCTATACCTTAACCTTGTAATGCCCAGACGCAGCTCTACACCGAGGAAAATTAAAAGAACTTGATCACCTTGACTACTGGTCATTCAAACCACATTTGTACAAAAAAAAATATAGTACAGAGAAGTAATGGTATTTGAGCTATTTTTTTTTTCATAGTCTGTTTCGCACACTCTGAGTTTCAACGGGAGTTACCGAGTTGTCTACGCTGCTGCCTCTCCGCGTGATGCGGAAAAACAGACAAAGCGTCATCTTTAGGCCTGATAGCGTTTTATGAAACTGGGTTGCTTTTTCTTCTTTTTTTTCCCCCTTTTCACGTTTTGACTCGCCACTACAGTAGGTTACGTATACTATGGGCCACATAGGAGGACCACATATACGCGTGTCACTGCGCCAGAACGTGTGCGTTTACGTTTTCGTTGCAGTCGATTGCAGACGGCCCAAATAACAGACGGCCCAAAAATCTTGAAGACAGTCTAAATGTTCTTCCTTTAAAGCGAAGCCTTCTTTTGCGAAGCCTCGTCGACTTTGCTGACTGTGGATGCTTCTGTATTGCCAAAAAGAGCACGTGCACGTACGTCGGTTTCGAAGGACGCAGGAATGAAACGGGCCAATAACACTCAGCCTTACCACTGCCTTTCGTATACACCTCCTCTCACCTTTCTTCCATCGACAAACATCAAGCATCGCCTACGTTCTCGTGACATCACTGCGTTTGATGTCTTACGTTGCGCATTTGAATCAACTGGTGTTTGCATTGCGGCATATATCTTGTGAACGGTGTAGTACATAAACACGAATATTGCACGAGATTACACGTTTCATATTGTTTCATAGGATGAGAAACAAAAGCAATTACACGCATCTCGTTTAGTTTTATAACATTTAATTAACGGCTTCACGAAAGCTTCGCTTCACATATACTCCAAGACGTGTATAAGTTGGACCTGCCTAATTTTCTCCTTCGTTGCTTTCCCCTTTGCAGTTCGGCTTGGTGGAGGGCGTCCTGACGCCCCTGAAGGATGCTTATCCTGTCATGCAGGAGCACCTGACGTTGATGGGATTCTTAATCTGCACCTTGGGCTTCATCCTGGGCGTTCCCATGACCACCAGAGTACGCGTTACGAGCAGGCCGTTTTTTCTTTTTAAACACTTTTGTCCGCAGGCGTGATTTGCACTAATTTGCCATAATGGACTACTTCAAGATCAGTTTCGCTGCGCCATCGATGGCGCAAGTTATGCTGGCAGTCAGGGGATGTGTGAAATACCGCGGAAGTAGGCTTCCCCACAGCAGTCCTACACAACGTGGCAGATAGTTCAGATGGGAGTGATCTTTGCAGTACGTTCTGCGTACGCTCCGCCAAGCCAGGAACACGAACTTCCGTATAACCAGCCAAATCACTATTTCACAATAATAATTAAAAATTGACAGTTACAGCGTGTCATTTTTCGTTGGTCTGCTCCCGCTAAAGCGGCTTGTACATACCTAACCTCCTCCCAGCGCTGCGCGCCGGGTACTCGGCCCCCCTTGGCAGGAACCCTCCCTGCCAGGCCTTGTGGTGAAGAACAGGGAAAAAAAGAACATGCACTGCAATAGCTAAAGGGGCAAAACGTTATACAGATGTACAGAAGAGGCGAGTCCCCGTTGCCAGGCAACGCTTGGCTGGTCGGTGAATTCGCAGAGCGCGCCCCCCTTCGGGAACGTACTTCAAAGATCATATCCACAGTTCAGATGCCACGGATTTACCATGCGAATGATGGTTAGTAGTTAGATTTTGTCTAATCTTTGTATTTAAGGCTTGGAGTTTTCTTGTGACGTCGTTTATTACGCTCTTATCTTTCTAGGTTTCCAAGCACCCATGTTTTTTTTTTTTTTTTTTTTTAAACACAGCAAGGCAATAGCTGGTGTACAAATCCAACCCTCAGCGACCACTTTCCCGCTAGTTTAACAGAAGGGTGATGGTTTGCGCTAACTGGTTTTCCATGAGGCTGTGTGGTGTACCGTGAAGCAGTATGAGCGACAAAGTGAAGCGAGAACATATATAACCTTGTCCATATAACCCATATAAAACCTTGCATGAGACAACAATATTTTAGCTGGCAGTAAGCGCTTGTACTCGTTTCTATGTGTCCCACGTCCTGCTTCGCGCTACACCACACAGCCTTAACAGAATATCTCTGAGGCCATGCTTTTACGGGCTGCGTGCGCCGAAAGTCATTTCAGAAGCCGAAAACACGTCATTGCCGTCATGTTTTGGACAACATCTATTAGTCTCTGCGCGCATTCGTAATTATGGTGAACTGTTGCCCATATTGTCATGTTGCCCATGGTGTGTCAATGAAAAATTATCCATTTGCAGAGTCACAAAACCGTTTGAAGCCACGTGGACGAAGTTTAGGCGACTCCGTATACACTGCCCATCATTAGGGTGGTTAGCCATGGTTTCCGTGCCGGCTGAACCTCTGTGCGAGCAATTCCCGTAGACACCAGCGCCAGGGTTCCCTGTAGTGATTTACTTATGAAACTATCCGGCAAACATGGCCTCGGAGATTTGCGCGCGCCGGCTCGCCAGCTGGCGCCCGCAAATCTCGGGAGGTCATGTCGCAGAATACGTAACGAAGTCCGCCTCTGTGTTCTGCTCAACGTTACCTCGAACCCAAATAAAGCAGAAAAGCGGCAAAGACCACCGGCGGATCATGACGCCGTCACGACAGGCACGCATGAATTCTGAATGGGGTCTGAGGTAGGTCTGTCAGATAATTCTACCGTTACGGTTTGTCTTGTTGAATGTCATTCGGGGCTTCATGTGTAATCCGTCTGAGAAGGAGCAACCGCGCTGCCTTTCCCTAGAGATTTGCAAAAACTACGCTTGAATGTAAAGAATTATTATAGTTTATAGATAATTATTGTTTAACGATAATTAAAAGGTAGTATACTTCTTCTTCCTGGGGTTTTACGTGCCAAAACCAGTTCTGATAATGAGGCACGCCGTAGTGGAGGGCTCCGGATTAATTTTGACTACCTGGGGTTCTTTAACGTGCACTACAACGCAAGCACACGGGCGTTTTTCCATTTCGCCTCCATCGAAATGCGGCCGCCGCGGCCGGGATTCGATCCCGCGATCTCGTGCTCAGCAGCGCAACGCCTTAGCTGACTGAGCCACCCCGGCGGGTTATAAGGTAGTATAGCGGCTTGCTATGTACCCTGGGTGTTCGTAGTATAACTGCTTGCTATGTACCCTGGGTGTTCGTAGCCTGAGGCCGAGGTTTCCGCACGCAGGGTGGCATGTACATCCTGAATCTCCTGGACACGTACATCGGAGGCCAGATGCTCTTCTTCATCGCGGTGTTCGAGTCCATTTCGGTGTCCCTGATTTACGGTGCGTGGAAGACGTTATTTCACTGACGGCGTTTGCTCAGTCTGTGTGTACTCATGATTTCACGTATTAAGTGAGCACAAACACACGCACACAGACAGACTACTAAAGAAAATAAACGGACAGGATGCAAATATTACTCTCAACCATGGAGGAAAGAAACAAAATAGGAGAAGCCCTGACGTCACGTTTTTGAAGCCGGAAGTGCAGCCATGTTATTGTGCAATCTACCTCTGCGCCTCCAATCAGCTCGTCGAAGCAGATGGGCACCGAACTTCGAACTTGCATTGTTACGAGCCGCCGGAAGTGTGCGCTTCCGACGCGCGTCAAAACAAAGCCTACGAAACTTCCGTATAGCAGTTTTAGTGAAGCATACGCGCTCCTGTGTATTTCCGTGGCACGTTGAAGAAGACAACGAAAACATGCGCTGTGAGTGCTTGAGCGTATCTGTTGCCGGGTGACACTCACAACCCAAAACACAACTTTCAAACACACACACCACACTCCAAAGTCAGCTTTTCTCGTGAACAAAATGTGCTGCGAGAAATACACGGGCCGGAAAACTTGTTTCACATTTCACAGCCCTAAAGCAGCAGCGAGTTTTTCAGCAGCGCAGTTGCTATGGCAACGTTGACGTTTGGGGTACGGTCCCAGTGCTCCTTTGCGAAAAACAACACGTGACTTCCGCGACGCTTTCTTCAACACGTCCGTGCTGGCCGGGGCCTCTCCTGTATTTTCCTTTCTCCATGCTCTCGACAGTTTCTTTTTCTTTTGTGTGTGTGTGCGTGCGTGTTTGTGTGTTATTATGCGCCAGATAGGCCCTGTGCAAGTAATTATACTCGGGATGTGTCTTTCTGTCAGACAATGAATTAATTCGCTCTCTTTCTACTATGGCGTACCGGTCATCTGAAAAGGTATACACACTGACTGCTGAGGAGAGCATGTGGTGCCAAATTCCATCCCCGGAGTAAATTTCGGCTCCACTGCGACTCTTTCTTTCTCGGGAGCCGGCTGAGGTTTCCTTTTCAGCTTCAGTCAGCTGCTTTCCACCAGTAAAGACGTAAAACCGTAAGGCGGGTGGTATAGACTTCACTTTTAACGTTATACACACCGCCTATGCCCTGCCGTCAGGAATTATTTGCGAGAGCACGAAATTGTGCTAGTTGATTTCTGAATAGCCTGGCGAACAGCGCGACTGACGACAGGAGAAGGAATCTGTTCCGTTTTCCTTTCTCGCTGTTCGCCATGGTAGCGATGGTTTAGCGATGGTGTATCATGGTCTAGCGATGGTCTAGCGCTGTTCGTCATGGTAGCGTAGGCCTCTAAACGGGTTCAGTTCATGCGACCACACTGCGTGCGCAAGTTTGCGCATTGCTTTCCAGTAGCGGCTTGTCCGCGCAGCTGGATCTCGCACTTTTCGCCGACACACTGCGCTTTGTGTAGTTTGCGATAATAATGTGATAACATAAGGCGTGTGTATATTCTGTGGTGTCAAACAGCGATAGCTGTGACGTACGCGTTATATCCAATTTACTGACTTTGGCTATCTGGCCGCCGGTCATGGTGCAGTGCTCAAGACCCTCAGAAACTTGAATCATTAGCTATATCGGGATTCACTCGGTGATCAGGTTGCCGGTCGTTGGCACGGCCCCGAGTCCTTATTAAGAGCTCATGGTTCGCGTAACAATGATTCCCACAGTGCGTAATATTTACGTAGTTTTCCCATTTGGTCTATCGTAAAACACATTGTTCAGCGTATCCGAGAATTTACATTAACCGAGTTTCGTGTTAACAAGATTCTGTAGTGCAATTGAGCCACTGACTGTCATCCCTCGAAGGAGGTTTGAGTGCGAACGCGCTGGGCGTTTCGGGCAGCGATTGTTTATATCTGCGTGCACTTCTAATCCAACAACCAATGACAGAGAGTGCTTTCGTTTTCCTTTTCTCGTCTAGGCGTCCAGCGGCTGTCCTTGGATATCGAGTTCATGCTCGACAGGGTCCCGGGAACGGCGGTCAGGTTCTGCTGGCAGTTTGTCTGTCCCATAGTCCTAACCGTAAGTTCACCGACCTGGGAAAGAACGCTGACGCGTCGTGCGAAAGTGAAATTAGAACGACAATAAATGGACACAAAACAGGAATATTAGGTTAAGCTCTGTCAGTAAATTACGCTTCTGCAATAACAACGCGGCAGCTACTTACTTGAGAGGAGTTTTGATATGTCATAAAATAAAGGACAAAGAATATAAAGAAAAGTGATCGCCACGGGCTCGTCACGACAAGGGGTAAGAGCCAAAGAAAACTTCACTTTAGTTATTATCGCATAAGTATATACAAGCAACGAGTTACGCAACCAAAAACAAACGCGTACGTGGAGTGTGTTGTTGGCTTCGCCGCAGTGCGCTCGCTTACGTGGTGATGCACGCTTTACAGGCAGAGCAATATCGAAGCTCGCGGAAGTTGAACCTCGGTCAAACTAAAGTGAGAACGGGTTTGGGTGCCCCGTGACCACGTTGCACAAGGAACTTTTGCGAAGGAGAGCGTAATGGCACTGAATTAATTCCAACCACACTCGCACACTACCGACTGAGGGGATATTTTTTTTTTATCCGGGCACGTAACAGCGTTTAAATGATTGGCTAATGCTCGCTTTTAGCTGCCTTTATAATAGTCGCACAACGCGGGAGCACAAGGCGAACCGTAACACAGTCTATGTTGCTTATCCTACCGCTCTAAGCCTCTAAGTCTGAGTGACGCTTGGCCACGGAAAAGCCAGCGATCTAACACAGGGAAGCATACATGGCCTTCTGCAATACCAGTGTTACGCTAGCAAAAGAAAAAAAAAATACTGTCATTAAGAGAATTGTCACCGAATGCGTAGCATTCTTTTCCTCGGCACGAACTTTTCTTTCCCTATGTTTAGCCTACTTTGTACTTTTCTTTCCCTGTTGGCCCACCCCAAATTTCAAGTGGGCCCACCCTCAAATTCAGGTTGGCCCACCCCCATATCACCATGCCAACAAAAAAAATGCACACGCTTCCGAAGTCGTATAGACAGATACGTATTTCTCGCCATTTATAACCTTTCTGGTGGTTTAACCATCTTTATTACCACAAGAAATACAAGTGTAAGCAACGCGGCTTGGCCTTGGAGCTCAACAGGTAGTCAGGGGCCGATATTGTTTGTTTGTGAGTTTAAAATCAGGCGTTCGAAAGCACGTATATGAGCTAGACAACACAAACGCTGTCTTTATCGGCTTCCGCGTTTTTTTTTAAGCGAAACATTATTTACCCAGGCTTTCCTGCTGCTGGGTGGGTGCTGCTGTTGCTACTGTGTGGCCGGATAGGTCACATTTTAAAAAAATTCATTCACCGACGATTACGATACTGCCTAATGCGAAATTTAAGCGTAGCTGCATACCTGTTTTCATTTCGCGATATATTGGCTGGCGCGGACAATCTGTCTCGTGCGGCACGTTGCAAACGGAGCGAAGTGTGGCGCGACTTCCTCGCTAATCGGGAGATCGCGAGAGGCAGCGCGCGGTGGTCGGCACGCGCTCGTGCCACTTCTCCCGCGTTCGTCGTCGTCGTCTGCTTCCACAGCTGGCTGCGTTGCCGCTAATCATTCCAACGTTGAATTTCACTTCTTTTCTGTCGTCGTAATGGGGAGGCCGCGTTTACGGGAGTAGGAGCCATTGTATTGCTTAAGGGGGTATGAACCATTCATTGTCTAACGTAAAGGACAGATTTAATTTTGAAGAAACTTCATGGAAATACATCCAGAATGAGCGCGCTCGGGAGAGGGCTCGTCGTAGACGTGCCGATTCTAGCGTGAGGTTTTCCGAAGTTCAGGCGAAACGTCAGCGAAGAGCCGCGGACCCTGAGTTGCGGAAGCGCGATGTTGAGGCCAAACGTCAGCGTCGTCTTGCCCTCCAAGAACCCGACAACGGTGGTGCATGCCTCGGCAACGCTAACGCCAACTTCCCCGTTGCGACGGCCAGGTTTCAGCGCGAGTTTATCAACCGGAACTTCGGAGCCAGCTACAGTGCGTGTGACCGACTGTGGTACTCGTCGGTGCAATTCGTTCGGAGGAACATAGAAGAAACACACGACAAGCTTCGCTTACCCCCTTCTCCTCGACAGGAGAGGGGCTACTAATTTCGTTTTCTTTCTTTTTCTTTTCTGGGCAAACAATGACACAGCATAAAAAAGTCGCAATTTCGCCCGAAAAGCGAGGCATCAATTGCGATAGCAAATTTACTAGTAGAGAGCTATTGATAGCTTTCACGTGACGTCACACATCCACCTTATCACCGTTTTGGGGCACCAGCATGGCGACTACGAGCACTAGCTTCAGTCCAATTCATTTTATTGAAAGCTTTCACGTGACGTTACGGACCCAGCTTATCATCGTGTTGGTGCACCAACATGGCGGCTACAACGACGTCAGTGCAAGCCATCTATACGGAGTAAGGATAGTAGCTTTATCGGCTGCATAAACTTGGACACATTCGCTTACTAACTGACATAACAAGCATTGTGTCAGCGCGCACAAGCAAACATGAATAGATCACACTCGATGACCGCAGACAACCACTGTCAAAACGCTGGCGTGAGCAGCGACCGAAAGTTCGTGCGGTCTATCGCTTCAGCGGAAACTGGGCGGCGAAATCACAGCGCATACAAAGGCAACAGCCGTGTGCAAATCGCTTTCATGATACGGGCGCGCGACGGCCCTCAGCCGCGCAATGTAAATTACGCAGTTGCTGGCAGAGTAGAAGCCACGCCCCCTCCCTCCCGCGCTGCCTTCCTGCTTTCCTCCTTTCGCATGGGAGATTAAGTCACCATCTTGCGCGTATCTTGCACCCGGTCGCAAGATACGCATTTGGTGCCGCAGCTAAACGTCGCCTCCCCTCCCTCCCTCCCATCCCCCCACGGCCTTTCGCACGACGGAACACGTCTCGTTTGCTCTCCACCATCCGTTCACTCGCACATACAGCCTACGGCGCGCGGAGACTATTTTATCGCCATTGGACTTTATACGGAACCTCATGACGACGACGACGGCTCCCCAGTGGCGCACCGACGGGGGGGGGGGGGGGGGGGGATTCGGGAGTTGTAACCCCCCCCCCCCCTTGAGGCCGACTTAACCCCCCCCCCTTTTGTTTAACCCCCTTTCTTTCCTTACGCACTTGAGTGCTGCAACTAAGATGTAAGACGCGCAATCGACTGCACACTCGCAAAGAGCGCATTTTTTGACAATTTCCCGTGAAATAATCGAAATTAGTGCTGTTTAGATGGTATTGGCAAACTGTCAACCCCCCCCCCCCCCTGGCAGAGATCCTGGGTGCGCTACTGCGGCTCCCACCCCCCCCCCCTCCCCCTTGATTTAACGTCATGTATATACTATTTTCTCCGGCTAGGTAGCTCTAAAGCAGCCCGCCCGTTAAAACGCGATCAGCCGCAATTTATCATTATCCCCATCACGCATACGACAACGGCACTCGGCGTTGCGTGAGTGGCGAGACGTTTGCGGACGAGCCCAGACCAGCCAAAGCTCTCTGACATTCTATCCGCGCACTTCCCACGCAGGTCATCCTGACGACGCAGCTGTTCACGTACTCGCCGATGACGTTCGGCACTTACGTGTACCCGCGCTGGGCTCAGGTCGTCGCCGTCGTGCTCGTGCTTGGACCCGTGATCATCGGCGTCGCGATCGCCATCCATCACCTGCTCAGCTGCGGACTGGTAAGCACGCGACCTTCACGCAGTTTTCCACGCTCGTAGGCAAACTTTCGGGGGGTTTGCACTCTAGAATGGCTGCTAAGGGAACTTCATAAGTTCATAAGGACGGCAATTTTGGCGTGTTCGGGATCCATTGCAAGCAGTAGACGTAGCACGTTGCGGACGAGGACCGTAAATTTCGACAGAAACCATCTTAGGATAACTGGCGCCGTTAATGCGGTTCGCATTGCACCAATGTAGCGACACAGCTTACGGCCACCGCCGAAACGCGCCATGTGTGAGGCGTGTGCTACAGCCGGGCTCTATACATATATATATATATATATATATAGTCGCACATACCCTATGACCCAAGTTGGTCCGACGGTGGGTTTCGAACCGGGTTCCCTCAGCATAGTAATATCGGCCTGCTGTGTTGGGTAGTGTCTGGGTACACTGGGTACTACATGGCTACCCATTAGACCACATGGACTACCACAATAACCCAAGTTGGCGGGGAAACGATATGAGCAACTGATTAACCAAAGACATCGAAACTGTATAAGCGAGTTGTCACAACCTTCGCCAAAAGTATTCTCGGTCTGTTTGCCTGCTGTTCTTAGTGATGGTGAATCACCAACGCCCTGGTCACACGGCCGCTTCAGGAGCGCCCACGCAAGCTGCACTTCGGGGATCCCTGACATCGTAATGCGGCGATTTGCAGGCGGAAGAGTTTGTTTTCTTGAAATGCCGAAGAACTTCTAGAGGAGGCGGGCTATAAAGACAGTGAATATTCCTGAAAGAGGTTTCTGCAGCCACACAAACTATCGACAGTACAGCGCGCACACTACGTTACAAAATTTCTATGGTACAGACAAATATTTCATCGGAATTACTAAAACGAAGAAGCATTATGCGTGCAAGTTCACACCACGAATAGGTAAACACAAAGAAGATAGTGGAACCCAAATAAAAAGCGTATTATGCGCGTAGGAATACATACAGAAAATATACAAGAATGAAGGCTGCCAACACAAATGTATGGCCATTTCGTGTGACAAATGCGAAACACGATTCTACCATCAGCCTAAACTTAAACACGAAGAGGAAATAACTGATCAGACCGCCAGTTATGCGTAATTACATAGAATTGCGATGCCTAATCGCTCCAAGCATGGAGCAGTCTGAAGTGTACGTTTTGGAGTCTGAATTATATTGTTCTAGAATAAGATTGAACCCGCCGTGTGTTGCTTAGTGGCTATGGTGTTGGGCTGCTAAATACGAGATCACAGGATCAAATCACGGCCACGGCGGATGCATTTAAATGTGGCGAAATGCGAGAACACCCGTGTACTTGGGTTTAAGTGCACGTTAGAGAACCCCAGGTGGTCCAAATTACTCCGGAGTCCCCCACTACGGTGTGCGTCATAATCAGATTGTGAATTAGGCACGTAAAACCCCGTAACTTAGAATAAGGTTGAGTGGGACAGCATACAGCGCGCGGCGACTATTTTATCGACCTTGGACTTTATACGGAACCTCACGGCGACGGCGATGACGGCGACGCCAGAAATCCGCTTATAGTGTCCATATAATTGCTATCGCAATAAAACAGTTGTCTACTAATATTTAGGTGCACGTTAAGGAACCCCATGTGGTTAAAACCAAACCGGTTTCCTCATAATCATATCGTAGTTTGGCCACGTAAAAGCCCCGAATTTGTTTACCTAAAAATAATGTAGAACTGCTTGTGCTTATCTTATATGTCAAACTTGCATGTAATGCCGTTCCCTACTGTACATCTGCTCAACTGAGCAAGTTCTGTATTATAAACGGCTGCTTTAAGTTATTCGGTGCACTATCATAACGACAATAATGAAGCAATTGTCGGCATGATCACGTTGTCACGTTGTCGTTATGATATGAGCACTTCAACCGACTTATCGCGATTAAATTATTAATCGAAAAATTGGAGAGCTACAAATGCGCCGCACAAAGCACCACTGGTAGTAAAATCGCCTCCAGCGCTTGTCAAATGGATGCCGCAGTGGTACAGTTGACCTGCCGAGGGGGGGGGGCCGAGCCCCTCCTTAAATAACAGAGGGGGAGCCGGGTCCCCCCTCCCCCCCCCCTGCGCCCCCCCCCTCTGACATTAAGCACTGATGATGATGATGATGCTGGTGATGATGGAATAGTAGTTTATTCGGACAGTTTACAAAAATCTGCAGCGGCACCGGCACACAGATTTGCATGACGAGTCTTTCGGCCCCTGATACACACCCGTACAGTCAAAATAGACAATACAACTTTCACATACAGCAATGCAAGGCGGATTCCTCAGAGTTACTATAGTATAGTGACAAGCAATAGGGCATAAGTTGTAAATTGTTAGCATAACGTGAGAATTCGGTAACATATTACATGCACGATGACAATGTATGATTTTATTGGACGTTTAAATAGCTTAATAAGTTTCTTATCATTGGATACAACGTATACAAAAGGAAAACGACCACGAAACGTTGCTACGGCATAATAATAATAATAATAATAATAATAATAATAATAATAATAATAATAATAATAATAATAATAATAATAATAATGCTTGATTAACATAAGAGTTTCATCAGCACCAATACATGATAGGCCTGCCAATTAAAGCCGCATTGGCCTTGAAGAGCTCAGCCGACAGGCAGCGTTTACAAAACGGCAATATCGCGGACACCACAGAATATGTAGGAACGTTTTTTAGTAGGATAAAAAAGCCCTAACAGCAATGAGGCGAGAAATGAAATAAAAACAAACCACGTAACTCAGGCGGAAACGTAGTGTGAGGTAGCACTTATAATACAAAACAACCAAATAGTACTCACGCAGTTATATCATACTAAAAACCGTCGATTTGTTCGTGCTCTAAAGCCGCAATAACATCTGAAGATCAAACAACAAAGAAAAAAAAGGAAAAATCGGGATAGGAGAGTATACATATTAAAACGGGCAAATATATATAAGGTTAATGGGACCGTGTTTACTCTGCAGAAGATATGGCTGGTACAACCAGTTATGGCGGAACGTTAGGTTAGCCCTATTACATCGTCTTTTTCGTCTTGTAGGTGATCGTCTTCTTTGTCTCTCTCGTGGCACCGTGACAATATATCAGCAGGGTACAGGACGCCAAAATAAAAACAACAAAACATTACTCTCTTCAGAGTCTATCCTTACACGTCAGAAATGAAGTGGCCATAACAATATGTCGTCCTCTTAAGGCTCTCAAACCAGACAGTCATGTATGATTGCAATGAACCTGGAAGGAAAACCCGAGGGCTAGAATATTAGACTAATGCGACGAAGACTTTGCTTTAGTTTACACTTAGTTTCCACGCGAAAGGCACTTGCTGACAGTTCATTGAGATATGAGGCGTATGAAGTAATTAACAGCGCGCTCACCATATCTGGTTGAGCAGCGAATCACCCAAAAACGGTCTTAAGGTCGAAGACAATGCGCAGGATAACATATTCGACTTTATATACTTGTTTGACCAAAATGTGCCTCAGGATAGACGTTTCTGTGACAAAGGCGTTAGAATTTGAGCGCCGTATAAGGCATGACTCCTGGCTCCCAAACGCAGGACTTGACCAAAGCACTGCAGCCGAGGTCGACGTGGGGTCCCAGAGACCCCGACACCCGTCGCGATTACGAGAAGTTCCTCGCACTACGCGGCTACAGCACGCCCGCGCCGCCGGTGCTGCCACTGGAGGCCCCATCCACGCTCAATGTGCTGCTGCCCTTGGTCCCCCTGGAGGTGGTGCCACCACCGCCGGTTGTATGGCTGCCGCCGACCATGCCCGGAACAGCGCCGGGAGATGCTGTTATTCGCCAGCCCTGAGCTCCGCGGCTAGGCGTCTAGCAGTCCAAGCCTCGGTAGCGGATTGCTCGAGCCTACACTTAGAAAGGAAAAAAAAAAGTTAAAGAAAAGGAAAATCCATCTGGGCGCCTTCGATTGGTTCTTGTCAATTTCCAGCTCCCACGGAGCCTGTAAAACTTGTAAAGTAACCGAATCTTTGTTTATATATTTCGTAACAGTAGCATGCACACGGCGTCAAAAAAAAAACAAAAAAAACAAGACAATAACTTCTCGATCCCTTAAGGGACACTAATGAGCGACGCCATAATCCTACTAGCCCTTCATCCACTCCAGAGTTGAAACCACAGCGCCTCCCCTTGGCAGAAGATGGCGCTACAATTCTCGGGACATGGGCTCCGCGATATGCGTGCGCCGGCTGGTCTTTCTTTTTCTCCAGCCGGCGTGCTCAAATTTTGGAGGCAATGCTCGGGAATTGTCGCGGGGTGTCAACGTAACGTAGTGACCACTTCTGTCGAGCAGGGGCTGCGCGGCCATTCACGTTCTCGAGTCGAGGTGGAATGTTGAGTGAAGACACGTTCTAGAATACGGAGGTAAATTCGATGTAAACTAATAAAGCATTACTTCAAATGTCTATTTTCAGTTATCTTCAAGGAAAGGGGTTCATATCTCGCAGGAGAAAACCAAGGTCACGGTATACCCTGTTACTTGGACTTCGCGCCTCTTTGACAGTGTGGCGTCAGGAATTTCAGACTGTGACCTAGTATTTGGGCCATTTTTGATGCATAAAAAGCTCTCGAAATTTCTAGGTTGAGTGTTTGATAGTAGTAGGCGCTGTCAAAAATCCTTGCCCTCACAGCCCAAGTGGTTGTGGCGTTGCGCTGCTGCGCTCGAGGTCGTGGGTTCGATGTGTTCGATCCCGGCCGCGGCGGTCGCATTTCGAAGAGAGTGAAGGGCAAGAACGCTCTTGTATACTGAAAGTTAAGTACACCTTAACCACCTAACTGTGGTGACAAATTTCGAAAAAGTCGCAGTTTCGTCCGGAAGGCGATAGCAAATTAGAAGACAGCATCGATTGCGATAGCAAGTTAGAAGACAGCTATACGAAGTAAGAATAGTAGTTTTATTGGCCGTAAAACTTGTAACCATTCGCTTACTTACTAAATTAACAAGATTGGTGTCACGTGCGCACAGGCAAACATGGACACATCTCACTGGACGACCGCGCACACTCGCTGTCAAAACACTGAAGCGAGAAAGCACGGCAGCAGCAGCGAGCGAATTCACCTTCGTGCTGCCTCCGACTAAGCGGCGAGAACAGAGCGCGCACGGAGATATCAGCACTCGGCGCACTCTGTCCCCATTACATATCGCTTTCAAGATAGGGCCTCGCGCGGCCGCGCTATACGCAGCCGCCGGCGAAGTAGAACGCTTCGCCTTCCTCCCGTCGCCCCGGTGCCTTGCGCGCGACCGAAGACGGCGCGCTTCCACCCCTCTTTCCTCCCTCGTGCGCGCGAGACTGAGCCGCCATCGTCGGCTCACCTTCGCACGCTCTCACTCGCACATACAGCATACGGTGGGAGGCGATGATGTTATCGCCCTTTGACTTTATACGGAACATCACGGCGACGGCAGAAATGCGCCTTGAGTGTCCCTATAATGGCTATCGCAATAAAAACTGTGAAAAGTGCGGAATTTTAGACCTGCTATATCGCGCTAACTTTTCTCCAAAATATATCAGAACTGTCTATTGCATTTTTACTGGTATTAATGAAAAAAAATAAAAGTCGCAATTTCGCCCGAAAGGCGAAGCATCGATTGCGATAGCACATTAGTAGAGAGCTATACGAAGCAAGGATAGTAGTTTAATGGTCCGTACAAAGTAGTAAACATTCGCTTACTAAGTAGACAAGCACGGTGTCACGCGCGCACAGGCAAACATGTTCAACGTATTGTGAAGGATATCCTGCCAGGATTTGAGGAACTGGTCACCTGTGCAAAAGGGCCCGAACCGGATTTGGTGATAGAGAGAGAGATTTATTTACAGAAGTGCAGAGAGGTTGGCCGGAGCTGTAACTTGCTCTGTCCTGCTACTCTACACTGGGGAAAAGGGACGCGGAGAAAAAGGGCTGATGAATGATGATGGTGATGATGATATGAGGAGGAGGTGTGTAATACAAGTTCACAACGTTGTATATAGCATCTCTAAAGCCGTGCGTCCAGCCCAGTGGCTTGTAGAAAGGCTACAGCGGCACTGGTTATCAGGGCTGCGCTGTTTGCATTGCGCCAAGGACCTAACAGAAACTCGTGTATATAGCGGCCTCTTATGAACATTTTCAATGGAAGAGACCAGTTTCTGTCGTTCTTACGCGTACGCGGGACAAACGCAAAATATATGATCAAGTGATTCTCGTACTTGACAGTATCCACAATTTGGGCTAGTATCCCTGCAACCTATCATATGTCTGTAACGCTTGGCGATAATTATGTTGATAAAATGCGCAACAAACCTTACGCTAAATAATTGTTTCAAAGAGAGGAACGACGCTGCCGCTGTTGCTACAGCTGATGCAAAAGCTGTTGCAAAAGCTGTTGCAAAAGCACGAAAATTGAGAACCGTTTGCTCCAAAATAAATTGCTCCGGTATCATTTGTAATTGTCATTTCTATTTTTATGTCTTTGTATTTTCGAGGTATTCCCTTGTGCTCTTTATTTCGTGTGCAAATATTGAACAAAGTAACTTTTACTGCCACATTTCCACGTCGCTTTTCTGTGTAAGCTATATAGCAATACCCTACGCTATGTCTGCTTTGAAGACAGTCAAACGCAAGCGAAAACAATACTGCTGTGACCAATTTCTTCGCGTAACTGCGTGGGATATCGCCACACAGTTGCCTCACAGCGAGAGGAGGGCTTGAAGAGGCGCGCCGCCGCACGACCGGTCGTACAGGGAGTGATGACGTAGCTGACTTCATGTCACGTGATGCGCAGGCCTGAAGAATTTTAGGGAGGTGTTGTCCAAGTAGACGTCAAAGAGTTTTTTTCGAAAAGCGGTACCTACCCAGACCCGCATCTACAGTGACCCGTATCGGCGTAAAATAGGTTCGTTGAAGACCGGCACGTATGTACGCATTGCCGCGTACTCAGTGACCCAAGCTCGTCCATCGGTTGGTTTCGAACTCTGTGCCCCCTGCACAGCAGTATGACGCAGTACCCACTCCCCCACGGATTACCCAATGGCCCAGGTAGGCGGGAAAGCGGTTAGGTACAAAGATAGATAGATAGATAGATAGATAGATAGATAGATAGATAGATAGATAGATAGATAGATAGATAGATAGATAGATAGATAGATAGATAGATAGATAGATAGATAGATAGATAGATAGATAGATAGATAGATAGATAGATAGATAGATAGATAGATAGATAGATAGATAGATAGATAGATAGATAGATAGATAGCCCCGGAAAGTCCTTTTGAAATACGCGCGTCTGCGTCCCGCAAGTGGCGGCCTGTTCAGCGGTATAGAGGCCGTTCGCTTGGCGCGCGGCTGTTCTATGGCCGTGCGCATCTCGTTGGCCCTTCGCTTCGCCTCCTGACTCGCCGCTTCGGTACGCGTCGCATAGATATGTAGTCTCAGCAGAGCCTGAGCCCTTTTTTTCCTCTTCCGCATGATACTTTCGAAGGCCCATTGATTTATGTGCAAATATATTGTGACCTACACGCAACATAGCGCAGCTAGCGCAATCGAGTCGCATCTATTTGTGGCGCACACGCCCGTACCGGCGATTGGAGCAAGGAGAGGAGGTGCCAAGCGAGTAGCTGCGTGCGAGCGGGCGCGTGGGTGAGCGCGCGTCGGCGACAAGCTGTATGACCTTGGACGGCCTCGCGTTTGACCTTGGCTCCAACTAGATAAAGAAATGCTTCACATTGAAAAGATGCAACGGTTATCTTAACTGCATATGTTAGACCATCTGAAGCGGCCAAATATTAGAGTATGCAGCTTAATTGAAATCACGTTTATGAGAGGTTCACAAATGCCCTACCCACAAATTAGTGCTACAATTCAGAGTAGTGCGTAATGCAGCAATATGCCCACTTTATACTTGTCTCTATAGGTGACAAATGGAGGAGATCGGACCCCTCTTTCCTTCCCGTATAGTCGGCGCCTATGGTAAAGAGCATCTTAAGATGGTGTAACCCACGGCGTTCCTCCAGAGTCTGTAGGATAAGACCAGAAACGGAAATAAACTTTTGATATTTTTCTACCCCTTATAGATTCACCTGAGTGTTATTTTCCAGTCTTTTCCTAGCTTGCACGTATCCTAATTTGCGTGCGGGTGCATAACCACATAGATGCTCTTCTAACTTGCCACAAAAAGCATGGCATTTAAAATCTCGTCGTGCGTATATGGCTGATCGAACGAGGTGTGACCATTGCATATATAGCTCTTGTACGTGAATGTACTTGGTATATAAATCCTCAGGGATGTGTACATTGCACCAGAGCCGGTGATCGCGTGCCGTTATTTAACACGCGGCTCAGCTATGGCAGACTTCTGATCAAGGTCGTTGGTGTGAGCGTCCCAGGTTGGCGTCGAGGAAGAGCGCAGCGCGCCACCGGAAGGAAAATAAGTTTGTGCCTCAGCGGTCGCACTGAGGAAAGATGCAAAATGGAATAGGTTTAAGCAACGTGCCCCCATTGCACTGTAATCCTATGCCCCACGGGTTAGGATAACGCGTCCCACACGCATGTGCTCTCTGTGCAATGGGTTCTACTCTAGGAGCATAATGACTCGGTACATATGAACAGCGTGGCCAAACAGGATCCGACCTCCACCACTTCTACAGAATCGCAAAGCATCGTTGCTTTTCGGAATATGCGCGACGACATTGCACTCCGCGGATCAATGTTTTGTTTCGGGGAACCAGCGCGTGCATCCACTGCTCATTTTTTTTTCTTGACTCCCAAAACATTTACTCCTGCGTGAGTGGCATCTTTTATAATTGCCGAAAGCCCATCTATCCTACATCCCGAGCCTGCAGCCAGCATGGAGTCGCGCTTTTAACAGCGAAACTGTTTAAGCCGGAGGTTAGTCCGTAGATCGTACGCCGAAAAACCTCGCCGAGCGATTGCGTCACATGCCTCGCCTAGCAACGCCTTGCACCAGCTGCGCCGAGCCTCGCGACAGCTGCGGAGCCGAGCCATGACGTCATCGCGCGCGCCACATCGCATCACCTGCCTAGCCATGACGTCACCTCGCCATGCGAATTGGTCGCCACAGTTGTGGTCGCCACAGTTGTGCTGAGACCACCGAAGCGTTCACTGTCGGTGCGCGTTAGTGTCATAATGCAGTACTTCTCTTTTCTGTTCGTAGGCGGCGGCACCGCCCCGAGCAAGAGCGCGGGTACACGGAGGAGTGTTAGATATATAAGGCGCGTCTGTGTAGCTCTCTGCAAATGCGTTTGTGGCGCAATGGGTTAAACGCTCGGCGATCTATCGTCGCGGACCGAGAGGTCGTGGGTTCGATTTCCAAATTTTGCATGTTTGTGGAATTTTTTCTTCTGGTTTCTTTCTTTGTATTATGTTCGTGTACATTGTAAGAACGTCATTCCGTATTTCCGTGACGTATTTCCGTGACGGAAATACGTCAGTGAAGTCTTGGTGGACCCCGGCATAAAACACTTTCGTGTTAAAAAAAAAAAAAAAACTCTCATTGGCCGCTGACTCTCTCTGGGCTCTCGCCCGTCTCTCCCCTAACAGTGTCGACAACAGCGTTTAGCCGTTCGTCACGTAGCCAGCGTTTTGACAGCGGTTGTGTGCGGTCACACCAAACAACGCGCACACTGTTGTCGACGGCGGCGGCGGCGTTTTGCCTGCGTTCGCACCGAACGCCCCGGCGTTGGTGACGTGTTTATGAAGAACGTGCCAACCTTTTCCGTACGCCCTACGGCGATGTACCGTAGCGACCATAAGGCCATGGTCCCTGTGGTCACTAAATAAATGAAAACCACCGGATCATGTATATTTCTCATCCTTTAATAGTTCAAATAACCAATTACACCATCACATCTTAATAGTCATAATTGCAAATACATAATTCCCACCTTAGTACAGCTTCGCTGGTCTTCCATCTCCACCCCAGTGGAAGGGTTGACAGTTTTTTTCACACACGTGCACATTCACCATCATGAAATGCGTATATCCCCCCTTCTCCACAATACTTGTATTTATTGCGGTGAAATCACATAGCAAGCGAAAATAAAAAGTGGTCGCAGTTTCACCTGAAAGGCGAAGCATCAATTGCGATAGCCAATTTTTAGAGAGCTATACGGAGTAATGATAGTAGCTATATCAGCTGCATAAACTTGGACATGCAGCAGCACCGGCAACACGCAGAACTAATGTCGACGCCGTCGGCGTTTTGCCCGCGTTCGCACAAAATGCGTGCTGCGTTGCTGACTGTTGCCGGAGCCTCTGATATAAATAGGCACTTGGTGCCGCAGCTAAACGTCACCTCCCTTCCCCCCCCCCCCGCCTCCTTTCGCGCGTCGGAAGAAGGCGCGTTTGCTCTACATATATGGTGATTGTAAAGGAGGAAAGAGACGCCTACTTCTGCAGCCCTTAAGGAGGCACGGCGCAGAACGCGCGTTTGTTCTCCGCCGTGGGTTCACTCCCCGTGAAAGAGCGCGTCCCTCGCGCCCTTTGACTCGCACATACAGCGTTCGGCGGCGCGCGGCGACGATTTCATCTCCATTGACGTCATACGGAACCTCACGGCGACGCCGACGGCAGAAATCTGCTTTGGAGTGTCCATATAATTGCTATCGCAATAATAATAATACCGGCAGACGGAGGCCTCAGGTATGCACCTGAGATAATGATGAAGTTGAGAACCGCGACCCAATTCGGTTTCCAGTTCTTATAATAACATGTTGCTTACACTTAGTACGCGGGCAAATTCTCACTTCGCTTCATTGCAATACGCTGTATGCTTCACCGCATTACACAGATACATTGCGGTAATGCCATGAGAAATTACAGTTTGCCTTCTTTACAGCGAAGCTGTTTATGGATAGGGTACCGCGGATTTTTCAACTCCGTAAGCAAAAATGTGGGCCGATACTGATGATAGCACGGAAAGGGTTCAATCGCAATGGCGCATACCCCTGCGGACTGCCGGTGGTGGGCTCCGGGACCTGTAACGCGCCCTTGAACTGCCCTTGTCACACCTGGGACCCAGGCACAAGGTTGAGAAAAGGTGTTTTATTGCGAAAGCAATTTCATGGACACCCCAAGCACATTTTTGCCGTGCCGTCGCCGTGAGGTTCCGTATAGAGTCCAACGGCGATAAAACCGCCGCCGCGCGCCGTACGCTGTGTGTGCGAGTGAAAGCGTGCGAGGGTGAGCCGGCAACCGCAGCCTAATCCCGCGCACGTGAGGGAGGAAGCCGGTCGGAAGCGCGCGCGGTCTTCGTTCGCGCTGAATCTAGATTCTAGAGTCTAGAGAATCTTTAACAGCTCCGCTGTTGAAAGTTCCGGCAGAACCCACCTTACGATGAACGCCGGCTATAATGCGACTAGAATGCTTAGTAGTTATGGTGTTGGCCGGCTAAGCACGAGGTCGCGAGATCGAATCCCGGCCACGGCGGCCGCATTTCGATAGGGGGCGAAGTGCAGAGAACACCCGTGTATTTAGATTTAGGTGCACGTTATAAAGAACCCCAGGTGGTCCAAATTGAACCGGAGTCCCCCACTATACGGCGTGCCTCATAATCACATCGTGGTTTTGGCACGTACGTGTAAAACCCCATCAATTTTTTTTAATGCGATTAGCATTGAAGCAGCGCAGCGACACACCATACTGCCACTGCACAGACCCGTTATGAATGAGACATGCACAGCAGCCAAGCTCCTTTCACGCTGACTACGCGTCTCGTATCGCTGCTGCGAGACAAAATCGAGACATATCGAGACAAAATTGTCTGACTATATTATATGATGCGGATTCAATTCCGCTCAGCGCCGGAGAAATATATATATATATATATATATATATATATATATATATATATGCGTCATTGAAGGGCGGCACATACCCAGTGACCAGTGAAGTGGGCATCAAAGAGATTCCTTGAAGATTGGCGTAGTCGAACCTCGATACAACGAAGTTGTGCTTGCAGCGAAAAACTTCGTTATTGACCCTTTTCGCGACGATCCCGTGGGCGCTCCCATGTTTGATCACGTGGTGACGCGTCCATTGCTTGCCTCGACTGCCTCCTTGTTTACAATCGACACCGGCGCGGTTTAGAAAACCTCCGTTTCGGGAGATATCGTAGACGGTGACTGGGTGGACGACACGAAGCTTTAGCCGCAGCTTCAGAGAACATGCAAAAGCGTCTTCGGAGCTGATTAAGCTATGTCCAAACGGCGCGAGCAGCGTATATGGTGCTTGTTCTAAAAGCGGGGCTAAATATGTATTCCAAGCTATCCGAACTTTCCGCGAATTAATTGTATCAGGATTTGTGTGTTTTGCTCTGCGTTCTTTATTTGGCGAATACTTTGAAGCAGCGCCTTGTCAGTTTCTGAGTCAGTGAAGTTCCTCGGCGCGGTCACTATCTGATTATTTTCTGCCTAATCGCTCGCGCCTGCTGCGCACAAGGCTTGAAACGTAGCTGTTTTGAACATTGTAATACCTTGTAGCAAATATATATTATCCCTAGTAACTCGCTTACTCTTATGGGCCGTCACGAAACATTCAGCTTCGACCATTCGTGCGCTATCGGTGTAGTCCATCATTTATTGTGCGTATGTAGTGCGTACATATTCAAGTGTGTGCCCATTCACTTGTTCATGATACGTCGGCGATAGAGTGGGCGTAAGTTTCCCTGCCAGTTCGGATAGATGTGTATAGATAATGTACGCGAAACATACTATGACAGGAAGTGGTGCTACTCCCTTTGTTATTGTTTAACGAGTGGTACTCACTCTCGCCGACGTTCTGGGGCTGAAGCCCTTTCTTCGAATGTTAGCGATACAACGCTGGCGGATGAGCAGATTTCTGTATCCTCGAAGAAAGCGGTACATCTCAAAGTGCCGGTAACACGTTCGGACAGTTTCAGCTGCGGTCCGCGAACTCGGCCACACAGATTCATTACATTCCTTAATATACCAGTCACTATTTTTGCAGCCAATTACTGCACACTTCTCCAATCCACATGATTCAATCCAGCATGATTGGAGCACAGTGCGTTAGCGAAAACTCAGTTGCATTTCCGACAGCTGATTGCACAGACCTAAGGTAGAAGTGGTAATGGTTTGTATTTGTGCGCTGTCGCTAAGGCCACGTGCGGCGCGCCACCGAAAGCGTCATCTCACTTCTCTCAATATCGCGAATTTCGTTAAATCGAGATTCGTTATATCGAGGTTTGACTGTGGCACCTAATCAGTGGCACATACCCAGTGACCCAAGTTCATGTTACCGCTGGTTTCGAACCCGGTTCGCTTAGCAGAGCAGCCCGATGCTGGGCCCATTAGACCATGGATTACAGTGACCCAAATTGGTGGGAAGACGGTTTCATAGAAAGGCAGGTAGTCCCCTGAAATTATGGTAAGTTCCCAAAGAATGCTAATCGCATTTTAAAAATTCCGTCAGCCTTTCCCCTACCGGAAAATGGGGGTAGGTGAAGCTTGTCCTGGGTGCACCTTGTGTATGCGGAGTGCCGCCGCCCCGCCGAAATCACCTCTCGGCCCTGCTCAGCGTAGTTGAGTACCTGGACTCGTCAGGGCTCTCAACAACTCTTTAACACCGCCAGCATACACGGATGACCTCGCGGCCATCCATGTGTGCTGGCTCCTTTCACCGCAGGTTCTCCAGCCCTGCCCCACCACCCGGCCTTGGACTGGCTGACCAGGCCAGACGCCAGATGACAAGGCCCTACCCCCGGACGGCGTGACCCCGTTCCTGCCTGCCGGTCTGCTTCGCTCCTGCCATGGCGACATCTACACCTTTCCTCTCCTACCTCCTTTTTCTCCCACTTTCCCCTCCCCGTTGGCGCTGAGCCGTGCTCCCTCAAGGGCTGCAGAAGATAGCGCCAACCTTTCCTTTTCCAAACGAACCACTTAGTAGTGCCGCAGCTTCAGCGGCTCGCACCGTAGGATCGGCCCGTCGACGACGCGCCCTTTCACGGGCGATCTCCCGTCGGCACCCGGCGAGAGCTTGCCTGTTGTTCGGGGGCATGCACAATGCGGGGCCGTCCCATCGGTTTTCCGAGACTGAACTGAACGGAAACGAAGTGGGGCGCAACGTGCGCGAAACCCTTTCCTGCCTTTTCCCTCCCAGCGGAACCGAAACGGCTCCGATTGGCTACGCACGTGGCGTGAGCGCGCGCCTACGCAGCTGGCAACCGCGCCTAATGACGCACGCTCAGGCGCCGGCGAGCCTCCGCTGAAGCCGGAGTTTTAGCGTTACATCGCCGGCGCAGGCTAGCGTATGCAAGCTTCGCTTGAATATAACCATCACCGCTAACCGGCTGAAGTACCGTGTGACTGCATGGGCGACGGCGGGGAGAGTGTGAGGAGAAGGGCGGCTAGATGAAAGAATGGCCTTGAAACTTTGAAACTTCTTTATTTATCGACCTTAGCTGTACAAGATACTGACACAACTAAAGCGCCACCTGTCAGTGCAGATGTAACTATTCTAGCAGTAAAATTTCTCAGTAAATTAAAAAAAAAACAATTTATTGCCAAAAAAGTTGCATTCGACACCAATAGGTGGCATTGTAGCATCAACCTACAAACTACTGACGCAAGTAAAGTAGCACCTGTCAGTGCAGATGCAACTACTCTCGCTATAAAATTTCTCGTCAATAGACCAATCGCACGTTTCTGAGCATTTAGTGCACACCGGATTGTACCACAGTCTATATACTTTTCAAAATAGTGAAGGCTTACTTTTTCAGCACAACAGACTAAATTCATTCAAAATATGGCAGCAATATTTAGCATCTTAAGACGGGTCACACATCATGCATCAAAGAAAATTATGAAGAGTACTGCCGAGATGATATTCAGTTGACTTTCCGGTGTGTTTGTATTATGTTTAAAAAACTAGGGCTTCAAAAAAGAAAATCGAAACAAATAAAATGGAGATGAAATCACAAGGCCAGTGGAACAGGTGTTACAAAACTGGCATGATTCCACATGATGTATGTGGATATCAATTCTGTGAAGTGTAGAGAGAGTGGCTTCCTCTTATATTAATGAAACAACTGCACCTTACATTTGCCCAAGTGAACTGAAATTTTTTAGTAATATTGCTATTCTATGCCATTCTTTGATGTCACCACAAGTATGCAAGAAAGCTTGACAATGGTGCCAAGTACCTTAGAGCAAAAACAAAAGTGTGGAGCAAGAGTCATAAAGTGCAGAAAGCATTGTGATGAGCACACGCATTTCATAACACAAATGACTCTAAGCTGGTGCGGTTGCATTTAAGGACACGCTGAGAAGAGTTTGTCGATATGTCGTGTAGGGGGGCATGTATGTATAGCAGTGTGTACAATCTTTCGTAGTGTTTGTATGCAGTCATGAACTCTATGAACTGAATATACTGTTATGAAAAGTGGGAACTACAAAAAATTTAATCGATGCCTGCTCTATCAACAATATTCAATAGATAACTACAGGCATAACACACAATGTTCACACTTGCAGCGCGTATGAGTAAGTCTCGAACAGAAAAATGTTAAACAGATTTGTTTCCAGGAACGCGGCAAACATTGCCACTAACTATCAAGAACAGAATAACACCACATAACTGATTTTCTTCATTTAACTGCTTTCAACATCAATATTACTCTGCTTCGGCCTGAAAATTGAAGGCAATGTAAATAATGCCTCTAAAGCACCAGTAAGAAGACATACATCACAAAATAGACAAACAAAGAGAGCATTGTAAAAAGCCTCATCATAAATAAAAGATAGTCATGACTATAAGAGCTTATATGTTTACTTCATGCTAAATAAGCTAACAGATGCAATTGAAGAACAAAATTAATAAATATTGATAATAATAAACTATACTTGTGGACAACTTTCTGTGGCTATGAAGTGTTCTAGAAGGGCGGGTAGTGAGCTCACTCTTCTGGAGAGGGCCCGCGTGGCGCCGCTGCCGTCAGCATCAATGGAAGCCCTCGCCATGATACTGCCGTTTCATCGTCACTGCAGGCTTTCAGCTGAGCATTGTTTCGTCGATACGTTTCATTTCTCAGTTCTCATGGTTGTAAATAATCTTGTAGATTTGTCGTAAGTGCCTCGTGGTCATCGATACTTCGCTTGAAATGACATCACATCGTCGGAACCACTGCTATGCGCCCGGATGCCAGACGGGCTATGTTCATGTGAAAGGTGCTCCCAAAACCATCACTGTTCGGCGTGCCCAAGAATGAAACACTCGGAAGACTGTGGGAATAAGAATTAACACCGTGCGGACAAGCCACTCGAAGACACAAGCGCAGTGCGTGAACTGCATTTTGAGCCTCGGTACATAATTCGCGATTATGTACACACCATTGATGGCAAACAAGTGCGAATCCCACGCGGGAAGCCTATGCTGAGCAGTGACGCAGCTCCTACCATCCTCCCAAATTTGCCATTGTATCTCACAAAAAAGGTAGTGAAAGAAAGGCCGCCTCGAAAAAGGAAGTCTGAGAGCCATGAGTCGCCAGTGAAGCGCAGACTGTGCCCTAGTGGTAACTCGACGGTGCTGCACACAAGGACTGTAAAGAATACTCCGGAGCCAGGCGCTGCAGCGTCGAGGCAAGAAAACACACAGCTGGGTGCCGATGTAGAAGTTCCTGCTCCGAAATATCCAGGGTATGACCACAAATCCACATCGCTATTTAGCTGCCTTGAGGTACCATCGCTGTACTGGATCAAGCACAGCTTTCCTGGCCACAAAGGCATTACGTACTGCACGTCCGTGTTGACACTGAGAAATGAAGTGCGCTCAGAAAAAGTGGTCATATTTTTTGAGTCACCTATTGCGAGCTACTGCAAAGTGTTTACCAGAGGTATCCTGTTGAAAGAAGGCACTGTGAAAACAAAGGCGGAGGCTGAAGAAGTGCTGAAAACAACTGATTGTATGTGTATTTGTGTTGGGGCAATATCCGATAAAGATTATGAAGAAATATTTTTTTAGTAAGAAGCTAAAAGACCACGTGGTTACACACGACGAAATGTACTTCATCAAATGCCTTGGCCTGGTTGTCAAAAAAGGCATTTATAATGTGCATTTTTTTTTAGTCTGACAGCTATAATTATTGTCGCTACAAAAGTCTTACCAGCTGTAGGAAACCCAATTCACTGCACCTTTCTTTAAGGTACACAATATGTGTCTTGCCGCCATTTGAAACGAGCACTGCAGGTCCGACGAGCCCGAGTGAAGCGAACAGTCACAAGGAGCTGCCTACATGTAGCGCTGAAGTACCGAGCTGTGGCAAGAAGGAACACGAGGTTGTTTGCTCGCTTGGGAGATGCGAAAGAGGAGCTTGCGAAGATGCGAAGCAGAAATGCTGCCATAGAAGCAGAGGCTTTGGAAGTGCAGATTGCACAGCTCCCACCCAGACAGCAGGAAGCTGTTCGACAGCGCTTTGCAGCTTCGAAAGTAAAACACAATGTCTTGCATTATACGAAAAGCTGGGTTTTAGATTGTCTAATAAAAAGGATGAAGAGCCCTCAAGCAAATCAACCCTCAAGCACTATGTACATGCATACCGCACTGTGTTTGGCTTTAGTGAAAAAGTACTAAAGCAGTTGAAGGAAAAATCAGCTGAACTTGATGTTTGGAAGAAGCACGGTGGATTGATCATCGATAAGCTGAAGCTGTCAGAGCATTTATCACTGAAAAATTCTGGTACAATTGAGGGTTTTGTGGATTTAGGCCCATTTACAATTTCCAAGGGCAAAGGTGTACCATGCGACCATGGTATGGTTATCCTTTTCGTCCCATTTCAAGGTAAATGGAGCCAAGTTATTGGTTATTTTGCTACTCGTGGAAACATGAAAGGCGATGCACTCGCCAAGGTTGTCATTGAAGCAGCCATATTAGCCGAAAAAAGTGGACTCTTTGTGGATTTTGTTACCTGCGATGGTGCAAGTTGGAATAGAAGAATGTGGAAAATAATTGGGATTCAAGTGACAGCTGACTCTACTACTTGTAGAGTCCAACACCCCAGTGATGCATCACGACACCTATTTTTTATATCTGACTTTCTACATCTCATCAAATGTTTACGCATCTCACTGCTGAAGTCTGGGTTTAACAACCTCGCAACTCGCACCGTGCATGTGCGATGTGACCTTCAAGATGCGCCAAGCGCCAGTTGCTTGCGAGCGCTCATTCAGGCTAGATCATGTTTTTAGTGGACTCCTGTCGAGTGACTGGGCGCAAATGCAAAATGCAGCGAATGATTGAACAGCGGTACGCCATGAAATTTTGTGTTGCACCAGGGAACTCAGGTATGGAGACGTTCGGCATGATTCGCCAAGTGTTCAAGGATGAAAGCATGTCACAAACTGCAGTTTTTAAGTGGCACAAGTGTGGAGGACAGCCGTTGACGTCAACAACCGACGACAACGTGCAACGTGTACGTGAAGTTCTGAATTCAGACCGTCGTTTAAGTGTGCGAATGGCAGCAGATGAAATTGGCATTGATACAATGACAGTGCACAGAATTATCACTGAAAATATGGCGATCGTCCCGAAGGTCTTGACAAATGAGCAAGAGCAGAGGAGAGTGTTTGCTTGCGAAGACCTTCTGCAACACGTTGATGAAGACCCCGGCGTATTGGACAACGTAATCACAGGAGACGAAACTTGGATATTTGAATACGACCCGGAAACAAAGCGGCAAAGTTCTGAATGGCATACTCCAGCATCACCTCGTCTAAAAAAGGCTCGAATGAGCAAATACAGAGTGAAAGCCATGCTCATCGTTTTCTTCGACGCAAAGGAGGTGGTCCACTACGAATTTGTACCTCTGAATGGTGTTTTTTTACCCAGAAGTGCTAAGAAAACTGAAGAGAAGGGTCAACCGGGTAAAGCCAGCCATCGCCGGAATTGCAAACTGCATCACGACAATGCAACCAGCCACATCCGCACCAAGGTCAGTGACTACTTGACGATAAACGGCATCGCGACGATTCCCCAAACCCCTCACAGTCCCGACTTGGCACCGGCAGACTATTTCCTATTCCCAAAAGTGAAATCTTCCCTCAAAGGACAACACAATGGAACCGTCCATCAAAGAAGCTTGTACGTGTGCCCTTAAAGACCTTCCAGAATCCGCCCACCTCCGAGGAGCCTTCGAGTCGTGGAAAAGCCGTTGGCAAAAGTACCGTCGACGCTCAAGGGATGTACTTTTAAGACTTTTGAGGCATTGTAGCAATATTTCTACTAAATCTATTTTTCCAAAACTTTTCCCAATACTTTTCATACGAGCCCTGTACGCTTACTTTATCTCCAAGCTTAACAAGGTGCATTTTAACTGGTCCACTTAATTTTTTTGTAGGTTGATATGCAACATGCAAAGGAAGCCTACAAAATAGACTCCTGCAATGTGACCCTTAAAGTGATGCCAGGAATAACACGGTGTCACCTTGACCCTAACGTGTTTAAAAAATTAAGGGTCAGTTACGCTTTCCAGCTTTCTGGAACAAAAGTCCTCCAAGCTTTCCTTTCCACTTATATAAGGACAAGTTAGAAGCAACTCTTGGAAGGATGGGTGCAACGCAAGACTTCTTCAGGTGAGGTGTCTGTTTTGTCATATGACGGTTAAAATTATGTAAATTAATCTGACATACTCCGCTTGTAAATGAAAATTATGTCTTAGCTAGACATGCAATGTAAGCAATAAAATTGTGAATAACCACTGTTTTATGTATTTCAGCAAAATCCACCAGCTGATTTCTGTGATGACATTGTGGTTCCCTGCTGAACTTCTCTGACCATGTTCATTATGAACAGCTATGCTGCAGAATTTTCTGTCCTATCTCGACGGATGGGAAAAGCACGCAAAAGGTGGAGGAGGTTTCCCGAGTGATTCCAGTGCAGTTGGTTTACGTGTGACCATTTCAAGCACACTAGGTTTGCTCGACTACCCGACTCAAATAATTGAGTTTAAATACCTCATGACTTCAAAAACTAGCCAGGATCCTCTTGAATACCTTTAGGTATTATCGGGCAGTAATGATCATCTGACACTGACTCAATTTTCGATTACAGTGAATTGCTTGTCATTATATGGTTTAGTGAAAAGTGTCAGTGAAGGAAACTGTGAGTAGGGCATGTTAAGTTCCCTTTTGGAAGTTGATGGCATACAAGACACTGCACAGAATGCAATAGGCATGCATTCCGAGTTCTTCAGTGAACACACAGATCTCAGTTTACTCTCCCAGAGCCACAGCCAGCATGTCGCTGAAGTGGCTCAAGGATTATATTTTACATTGCTGGCTACGTCGCACGAAAGTGCATTTTGAAAAGAGATTATAAGCATCTTTTGTTGCTCCTTACTATGCCTGCCCCAGATGAAAACTTTCAGCTTGCAAGGTTGACATTGTTTCGTGACAAAGGGCGGCTCCTCTACCCAAGTGGTCGCTTGTTTAGCTTTATAAAGAAGCTTGAAGACTTGTTCAAGGGCTGCTTCTCCTGTGAAGAGCTCCATGCAGACAGCATTTTAGATGTGCCGACAGTTGTGAAAGCCAGGCTTTGGCAAAAGGTCGGTTGCTCAAGTCATGCCTCAACTCTTTCTAAAAGAAATAATACACTTCTATGTTGTTACACGACTTCATTTTTAAATTACGGGGCTAAACGTAGACAAAGCAGGCAAATGGCAAAAGGCAAAGCACTTGAAGATAAGCCGCTGCTCTCTCATTTTTTTTTTTCTAGCGAACAAAGGATCTCTCTTTAAAATTTATATCATTCCTGTGTTTGCATTGTATAAGTATAGGCTAAAATTGAGCTATTAATCCTTTCTGAAATGTAAACATTCTGTTGCCTATTCACTGGCCCAAATACAAGAAAATACCAGTATTTGGGAAACGAGACAAACCAAAATGGCATGTTCCCACTTCCCGTGCATACTAAACCAAGAAATCATTGACTAAGTGCCCTGTCTGCTTAATGTACTCATCACAGATGACTTTAAGCCTTTATGTTGCACAACACTGCAATTAAAATGATCTGCCAGAGCATCAGTGTACCTGAATAAAGATGCATGTGCTATTTGAATGCCAATGTGTGTCTAATATGCAAGCCCAATTTACGTGCCGCTTATTGGTCACTTTTGTTAGCATTTCTACTAGTTCAGTGTCCTTATTTATTGTATGAATAATGTGTTCAGCATTCATGTGTTTTTGTAAACTTATTCTTTAATTTATGCTATGCCAATGTGCCATGAATAATTTCTTTGCGTCGCTTTAAAAAATTTTTTTTTCTTATTTGTCAATATTTTTTGAACGTCTATTAGGCTAAAGTGTTCTAGAAGGTTTAATTAGGCTGTTTTAGGAAAGATACCATTTGCCACACGTGCTGTTGACTGTAAAAGGCGGCAAGACCTCTCTTCAAACTGTTTCAGCTTTTTGCCCCGTCTCCTCTTTTCACTTTGAGATGGAAATGAAAGTGACTGATTAATGTGCATGCCTATTGTGGAGTTAAGAGCATTGTGGTGCTTCACCAAATGAACTTCTCAATACTTTTTATGAACACTTGGTGTCTACCTCTTTCCACATCTTCACTGCATATTCCTTTTCCCAAATAAAAGCGAGTGCACAGAAATAGTTCTGTAGAAAGGAATGCAAATTCACATTTAAGGTATATTAGTGTCAGCAGAATTGCTAACGGAATTTTGCGCACAGCAGATAGTGGTGTTTTGCAGGGCAATTTCTCCCATAAATGTAATTCACAGCATGCAAGTGTCCTAAGTTTACTATGGTAAAATCTG
Source organism: Dermacentor silvarum (assembly GCF_013339745.2). Lineage (NCBI taxonomy): Eukaryota > Metazoa > Arthropoda > Arachnida > Ixodida > Ixodidae > Dermacentor > Dermacentor silvarum. The sequence continues at coordinate 21,610,819 of NC_051163.1, forward strand.
ACTGCATGTGAAGTGCGCAGATTAACTATAATATCTTCATTCTCAAATTTCTTGGGCAAGGTTTCTGACACCATATGACAGCCTTTCCTGCAATGTACCCCTATTCATTTTTCATTCTGCATTGTGTGCTGTCTGAGTCTGAAATTTGCAGTTTTTAGGACAATATAACAGTTCAGAGGGCATAACATGCTCAATTTTGTCATAATACTGCTTTATTTAATACGAGCATGACCTCGCATAAGCTGCTATTGGATACAAATGCTAGCATATTCATGGAGAAAAATGAGTCGTTACCATGCCACCCTGTTGCTTATTATTAAATTAGCAGACATGGAGATACCCAATCTGTTTGCTCTAAAGGCAGTACAACCACGAGATCTGTATTTTATTCGAAGTGACAACTTACTACCGCAATACAAAATTGGTAGTTTACAGCATGCCTTGCGCTCTGCTCCCGCTGATCATGGGCGCCAGAACGATGCCCAAAGAACGATGCGCGAAGGGCAGCAACACGGTCGCTTACATTGAAGACGATGGTGGCGCCATCTTCACGGGTGAGACATAAACTATGTCAGTGGGCGGCCCTCTGTCAGCCCACTACCCTCCTTCTAGAACACTTTAGCTACGGGCACAGTGGCTGCTGCACATGTGTTACCGCGCCAAGTAGTCCAGCAGCATTTGACAGTGCTTTTGGTTGCTCGGAATAGACGCTGAATCGACGCAGCTTCCACGTGCGACTGTTTCGCGTTTGCCAAGACGCGGAAGGGAAAAGCTCCAAAATAAGTGAACTTTTACACTTAGTGGTGTGTTCCATCTTATTTAACTGTTGCTAATAAGGTGCTTATGTTTTCTCCCCCCCAGCCTAAACGAACGTGGATTAAAACGCTGGGACTCTTTTCAGAAGCGCTCTCACTTATGCACGCTTTGGCTCCAAAGCTTTCCCTTCATAGCCACAGAAAGTTGTCCGCGAGTATAATAGCAGCACAGAAAAATAAAGAGCAAACACAGTTCACCTAGTATAGCAAAATAAAAAAAATAGCAGACTAGTCTAGCAACAATCTAAATGAATTATGCGAAAAAAAAAATTTGCACAGGGCCGACGCTGGTGTTGAAACCATGAGAATGCGAAGTTTTTGAGGCGTTTGGACAGACGTTGCCCGATGCTAATGCCTGACGTTGTTTGCTGCATAACGCTTATGATCTCTTTTGGTTTTCCGTTTCTCTGGTAGTCTCGTCTCACCACCACTTGGAGTTGCCCGTAAAGATTTCCACATGAGCGCATCGCTTGGTGAGATTGATGCGTTGATGCTTGAGTCTACTGTGTTTGACTAAGTGTTTCGTCACGACGTATGCATTGTGCTCTAGAGACGCCAGACTTCCATGTGAGCTCATCGCTTAGCATGATTGATGCGTTCATGCTTGAGCTTTTTTGTATGCGTTGTGCGCGTTGTGCTCGAGAGACGCCAGACATGCGATTTTCACGTGAGTGCACTGTGCTCAAGATGTGCCACACAACCACCATGCAAACCCGGTAGAGTGTCTAAAGAAAGGTTCGCTTTAAAAAAGAAAATGCAGTAGTACAAGTTTGCAAAGTGTGAAAATGGTCCTTTCCTTCACATCAACCACATACCTACAGGTAGCGACAGGGAAACGTGTATATATAGTATGCACCAGCGAATCACCTTGTTTGATTCTCTCTAGCTTTGCTTTACCTGCCGCAGTGGTGGCTCAGCAACGTTCAGACTGCGCCCCTTAAGCCTAACTACATCAGCCATACTGTTTGGCAGTGATGTGTAAAAGCCCCGCACGAAGTCTGGAGTCTTCCTCAGAATATCCCACTCCTTCTTGATGAGGTGCCACAGCTTGTTGGGCGAGGGCTCCGACACGCGCTTGCGGCTGATGCGCTTTTTCACCACGTCCCAGACGCTCTCGATGGGGTTCAGGTCCTCGCTCTGTGGTGGCCAGTCAATCCCGGAGATGCCCAGCCTTTCGAGGTAGTCTTGCACTTCCTCTGACGTGTAGGCTGGTGTGGTGTCTTGCTGCAGTATGTAATCGCCATCCCTGAATGGCCCGTCCAACAGGTACGGCACGAGGGTGTTGCTGATGATGTTGACGACCTTCTCCGGTGTGGCGCTGCCGGTGATAGGAACCAGCGGTCCTAGCCCAGCATGAGTCAGCGTGGCGTAGACGTTTATGGATGTGTGTCCGCTTGTGGCGAGTTGTTGAATAGATGCAGGGTCATTCCTAGAACAATGAAGAGCGTGCCATTGTAGCAGCATGCTGTTTCAGAACAATACAGTGCAATGCTCTTAATGTTACCACTTGGCATGTGCAAGATCCAGTACATCTTGCACACATTTAAAATGAGTTTGCATATACTACATACCTGCCAACCTGAGCTCTCCAATATTCGTAAAGATCTCACGGACATGACTGGGGGGAGGGGTAGGGGATAATAGCAGGCATTTTATTAGTTTGCCTGGAGCAAACACCTTTTGTAGAACACATACATGTCTTATTAACAATAATATACCTTTAGAGGCAACTAACAATTAAAAACAGCAGAGCCGACATTGAACAGCAGAGATTGACAAGCAACACACTGTTTTTAGATTGCATCGACTTTTTCAGTGATTTTGCTATTGCACCACGGACCCAATGAACAACTGGCCTCAGAAATACGAGAGATATATCATCGCACCCATGACAAGGGATACAACATAATCTTTCAATGGCTTCCAAGACATTGCAACATCAGCGGGAATGACCACACTGATGAAGCCGCCTGATCTGCACATGAAAGTGGTCAATGTGTCCTGATTCCACTTTAGCGAACAGACACTGGTGCTGGGCTGTGATTGATGTCCCGTGAATGTACTTTGCCTCTAACAGTAGAGAGTGTTAGCCTGTCCGTATGTGCATTACCATTTACGGAACACAACGCTATTAGAAACATACAAGTGTTGTTTGCATTCGTTGACTCCGGATATACGGATGCATCTACCACCTGGGTTACTATGACATGAACAGACCATGCTATACCGTCTGTGGTTAGGCGTTGCATTTACGAACTCATATGCCTTCCTTATTGGAATGGCCAACAGCCCCACGTGCAACAGCGATGAGACGCTCGCACACATTATCTGTCTGCCCAAGCTATAGTGCCGAGAGACAAGTGCTGTGCAGAGTGCTGAACCAATTGGACTATCGGAGCTAAAGGCTTTAGGTCAGTGCTTCGAAAGAACATCCGTGCTGAAGGCCTTATTTGTGTTACTAAGGTTCCTGCGGTCTACGGGCCTTGACGATAGACATTAAGAATGCCGCCCCTTACTGCTCTACAGTGTACACGGTTTGTTTGTGCCCGTCTCTCTCCCTCTTTCCCCCTCCCACTCTCTCTTTTTATCACCCTACGCCTTCCCCCAGTGCAGGGTAGCCAATCGGAACTACCTCTGGTTAACCTCCCTGCCTTTCTATGCATCCTTGCTCTCTTTCTTTGCTATTGCGGATTCCACCTGCTTCAGGATCTTGCCTGAATAAAACTTGCTTAGTGCAAGTGCACGTCTTCCATCTTGAGCTGCCACAATAGGGCAGCACATGTAGGTACCAAGACACTTTCTTTCTTGTATGCATTTTTTTTCTTTTTTTTGTAGTCTTGAGCCGTTTTCATCACGGCCCACAAAATAGACAAGTGGCCTTGTTGAAATGTTGGCTACAGTCTGAGGCATCTCTTATTCGGCCACTCGTGATCATGTCTCCATCTTCCTGCGATCTCCTTGTCTTGTATGGATTACGTGAGCACTGTGACGACTGTGAGCACTACAACAGCCATGGTGGCTATGAGCTCAGTTTCTGAACTACCACCTTTTGAATTCCGATGTAACAGTAGAGAGTGTTAGGCCCCTGTCCGTATGCGCATTACCATTTACGAAACACAACGCTATTAGAAACATACAAGTGAGTAACCATGCTTGTGGTGCCATCTTGTGGCACAGAGTTTAACCAGAGAGGACACAGAACCATATTGCAGTGGCCAACCATATTCCACTACATAGATGCTAGTGCAAAGCAACAGCAGTGACACTGTCGTTACCATGCTGCCCTTTTTACTATTGTTTTGGTGAGAACACCCACATAGCACAAAGACTTTTTTAATGTGCTGTGGTTGGCCAGAGGGTCACACTACGACGCTACCAGCATTGTTACTGCCACCACACATTTCTGGTAATACAGTACATTCTGTGAAGGGCAATACATATACGGACAAGCTAAAACTCTCTCGTCAAATTAAAGAAGAAAACATTGACGTGAATAACAATTTGAAAGTTGTAATTAAATGGCTTACCAACTATGCACAACCCTCCACGCTCGCCTGTTGGGATCCCATTTGAGACTCATTGCGCACTCGTTCGTGAACACCACTTTTCGCCACTGCTCAACGGTCCAATGAGCGTGCTCTGCGGCAAACGCCAGCCGAATCTCCTTGAGTCTGGCGGTGAGGACGCGCCGCATGTTGCTGCTGAAGCACATTAGGCCGGCTTCCCGAAGTCGCTGCCGGATGATCTTTGGACTTACTTTCAGCCCTGCAGGATGGAGATAGAAGTATACATAAAGTTCCCACCTGTCCTGTTTTTCTGACAGTTTTTCCGCCTATATCGCCAGTTGAACAACCTGACCACCAAGCATTTGCCAATTTTCTAGCAATGTATGAAATGACAACTGAAAAACTGCTTCGTGGTAACAGGTGTCAGCACGCAGACTGAATTAAAGACCAAGTCAAATGAGGGAGTTAGCATCTGGCTCCTCTGGCACGAATTTTAGTTAAAGTGCAAGTACTTTTCAGGTTGCGGTGTCAACTGGCAGGTATGTTCCATATAGTCCTGTACAAATAATTTTCTTTGTTAGTTATGTTGCGTCTGCGAGTTGGGAAACACTTGTACTGTTTGTCTGAATGTATAGCACGTTTTCACAAGAAATCTAGCACAATCACAACCACAGTTGGCAGCCTTTTGCATCAAGAAAATGGGCTACCATAGATGCAAGCAAAAGGTTTACACTACACTGTGTACTAGAATAGCTCTGTGGCCTAGTACATCATACTTATTGTGCTAAACTTCATGCCATCAGGGTCTGAAATATCACAACAGCATCAAACTTGAGCAACAAAAACATACTTATCATAACTTTCCGATGCTCAGAAATCAGTATAACAAACATGCCAACTTTGAAACTTGAAGAACACTGTAGACGAAGCTACTATACTAATATACAAAATACTAATTTCTGGTGAAGCATACTGAACATAATTTTGTTACTCACTGTCCTGGTTGTTTATTAATTTATTCACGGACACTGTTCTGTAGGGTGCTGTAAACAGGCACTAAAAATGATTATTTACAAGCAAGAGATTATGTGGCAGTGCTGCAAGTATATCAACATTAGCCTCTGAATATCCATCAGGAACTGTATTTGTATTCTTTTGAAATCAATCTTTCCCTAAAGTAGACACACACACACACTAAAAAAAAGTGAACTTATTTACGTCTTCTGATAAAAATTAAGCAAGCTCTAAAAATGGGTCATCTTACATTAAAATCGTAAAAGTTGGCAGGCATTCAAGTGCCAAGCACACAGCACCAAAGCTGTCGTCTCAATAATTAGAATACAGGGTGGAATCATCTACACATCATTATTTCATGCATATACTGAGTTGTTACATTTACTTAAATTACTTGCATTTGAAGCTGGCAGCACACCACGACAGCAGAAAGTTAGGCTGTGCAATCAAATTCGATCCAATGGCAATTAAACAACTGCTGTAAAACGTGCAAAAAAATGAAATTCGAGAGAAATCACGCATGCGTAACCAACTCCTCGCAACATTTTTAAATTCATTCTGATATGCAGATGTCACTTATGCAGGTTGCGCTGCACTATTAAGCGTTTGTAAAGAAAATGAGCGCATAACATAATCGCAGTTTTATGTTCTAACTTGATACAATGGCTGTACTACAGGCCATACTAGGACATCAAAGTGTGCGTATTACAGCTATGCATTTACGCTTTGAAATTGTCAAGCGTGCACTTTCCGAGCTACGAACGATGTTTTAGTGGACTTTAGAAAGCAAGGTTCAGATACAAGAAGTTGGCAACGCTGCTTTAATGACAATAAACTCCCAACGTTGGTTTCTGCTCTGCGCTGTTGAGAGCTTAGCGTTATTACAAGCTTGTATAGTTTTGTTTGTGCGTGGCCGCATTCTGAAACGATCCACTTCGGCGATACTATCGCCTTGGCTAACGGCGCGCGCTGATTGGATGTTTTAGCAAAATTTAATGAACTTATTGGCTGGTTGAGCATGACGTCATTCAATTTTGCTCAACTAGCCAATCAAGTCAATCAGCACGCGCCTAACGGCGATATTGTCGCCGAGGCGATAGTATCGCCGAAGTGGATCGTTTCAGAATACGGCAGATAGTGCTACGAAAGTGATTGCAGACCCAACTCCTTGCGAATCTCGTTGGCCGTGAGAAACGGTTCGTCCACCACGGCTGCGATGATGAGCCTGTCCTCTTCCTCAGAAGTCAGTCGCGACCTGTACTCGCGCGGTCTGTCGTCCACGGTGCCCTCATCGCGGTAACGCTGTATGGTGCGGTTCACCGTCTGGCATGTCGTGCCCACCAATTTCGTGATGGCTCGCTGGGAAAGACCGTCCTTCCAGTAATGCACGATCTGGAGGCGCACCTCTTTACTCACACGAGCCATGCTTCTCTGTTTCTGTTCCGCTTACTGCCCGCAACTGGTATCTGCATCTAAAACACTGTTTTCGGTCAACAAGCGCCAGCTGTGAAGCTGTACCCGCGCGTCTGCCAATAAACGTCGGATAGGCTTGGATAAGCTTGGTCTGATGTGGCTCTCCGTATGCTTTTGTCTCGACTGGGCCCGGCAATGGCTCGGCTCACTACTAGAGTGTACTAGAATATACCATTATCTAGTACACTCTACCAGTGCCTCCTCTATGCACTGACTCTACTCACTACTCTTCCATCGCGGCTCGACGTTTACAAAATGGAAGTCAAAACGTCATCAGTCTTTTTTTTCTTTTTTTTGCCGCGGAATTTGAACATTGGCAGCGCGGCGGGAGTATGACCTTCGAGATTGCTTTTCATTACTCTGAGGGAGTGCGACGTGAAACGTGTACCGCTCCACCATTCTTGCTGAATTTTAGCAGAAGGGTCGCATTTTAGGGTCCACGTCGTTCAGTGTGAGAATCAGTCACAGTTAATTGCCTGGTATTTAAGAAAAAGACACAAATTTGCCCTTGCTTATGCGGACTGCTGCTGCAACTAGGCAAACAAACTTGTGTCGCCGCCTTCCGGCAGTTACAGAAAGCAGCCGATAAAGGGAGGGTCGCCGCCTGTTGCGCGCACCTGGAACACGCGGCATCATTTCCTTGAAACGTCGCTTTCTGCAGCTGCCGGAAGGCGACCACGCAGTTTGTGCTAGCGCCGTCACGGCAGCAGCTCACCTCCCCGTAAGCGAAGGCAAATTTGCACTTTTATTGCGATAGCAATTATATGGACACTCCAAAGCGGATTTCTGCCGTCGGCGTCGTCGTCGCCGTGAGTTTCCGTATGACGTCAACGCGCGCTTTCACGGAGAGCAAATGCGCGTTCTGCGCCGTGCTCCCTGAAGGGCTGCAGAATTAAGCGTCTCTCTAAACGCGAGTTTTTCCGTGGCGCGAAAGGCTGTGGGGGGACGGGAGGGAGCAGAGGCGACGTTTAGCTGCGGCACCAAATGCGTATTTATATAAAAACGCCGCGCGCGTTGCGAACGCGGGCAAAACGCCGACGGCGTCGACATTTCTGCGCGTTGCTGGTGCTGCTGCATGTCCAAGTTTATAAAGCTGATAAATCTATTATGCTTGCTCCGTACAGCTCTCTACTAACTTGCTATCGCAACTGATGCTTCGCCTTTCGGGTGAAACTGCGACAATTTTTTTTTCTTCTTAGAAACCAGGAAATTAACTGTGGCAAGTGTTACACTGAACGACATGGACTCCAAAACGTGATCCTTCGGCAAAATTTCTGCATGAACAGTGCAGCGATAACCGCAAATCTTTTTTTCAAACGCGCTATTAAGCGAAATATCCAGAACCCCATATATACATTGCCTTCAACATTTGTTTCCATTACTCTGAGGGAGGTGTAGCGACAACTTCTAATGGTAGAGAGAGGAGTGGGACCTGAGCCTGCATCCTTAGTCACTTCGGGAATAGTCACTTTCGCGTTCTTCTCCCCGAAAACCCCGCAATTCATCCACCAAAAATACCGCCCTACCTACTGGTCAACGACATGCACGGTCAATAAAGCAACAGGTGAACAGGTTTTACTTCTTTCATTGCTCCCATGCCAGGACCACCGAGATCAAACCACAGCATTCACTTTTCGCGTGATAACAAATCCTACATTTTGTTCCCGTTACCTATACTAGAAATGAAAGAAATACTAGCCAACTCAGACTGACTTTCACAGAAGTATTGGTGCTTTCCCACTGCTTAATAAACATATGACTTAGGTACAAGAAGAAAAGTGTGCGACAAGGTGATAATAAATCAGTCTTTTGCAAACTTTCCAGGCTCCACGTTACCTTTGAAACGTGTTACAACAATATATCCTCGTCTCTTTCACCAGTCATTACATATGCACAGCTTCATTTGCAGTTGTCCTCAAAAGTAACAAAGAAACCTCATGAACATGTCAATACACATGGAGTTCTTTGAATCATGTCAGAGCACAATTACCAATATCTTACAAGTTGGAACATGTGTGCCCGTCTTGTACATTTTTTGGTTAAACTTGAAAGTGACCACAAAGTGCTCGTTCTCGCATTTATACACGCAAGCTGATTCATTCCAGCACTGTTCACTTTCACTGGGCCAGTATGCCTCAAATACTTCACTATAATTCAAAAGATGGATGAAGTACTGAGGGCTTGTCATCCAAGTACTTCCACATGCAGCTTGTCACTCACAAGGTCAGCTTGAAAGTAGAAGAAAAAAAGCACTGTTCTCTATTTGGATTTCAAGTTTTGTCTTCATAGATGCAATCGTATGGATCAAGTGATATAAGGTGATGCTCTCCTGTCTCCACAGAGCCTTTAGAACCGTCTGCATTTGCTGAACTTCTGTCAGGCGAACTAGCATGGATGTCAAAATTTTCTGAACTCATATCTAGCACTTCGGTGCTGGAATCCGCATTCGCCAAACCAACCAGTGACTCATCGGTGGCAACAGGCTCCTTCTGTGATATGGCACCACCTTTAAGGTCAATGACCTCCTGAATTTTCTCGGGAATCGTCACGTAGAAGCTGCGGACTAGGTTCGGCATGGCCCTAATCTTGTTCCACTCTTTCTCAATGAGAGCCCACATGTTGTCGGGCGACGGGTCGCGCAGGCGTCGGCGCCACAGACGTTCTTTCACAAGTCCCCAGGCACTCCTAATGGCATTGAGGTCTTCGCACTTGGGATGCCAGTGAAGCTGCTGGACGTCGTGTGCTTCCAAGTGTTTGAGCACCGGTGACGAGATGTACGTGGATGTCGCGTCCTGCTGGAGGATGAAGCTGCCGTCGCGGAACGGCCCGTCGAGAAGGAAAGGGACCATGACATTATCCATCAGTTTTATGTACTCTTCAGGCGTGAGTGATCCGTTTTCAACACGGATAATGGGGCCCAGGCCCTGGTATGTGACCATGGCCCAGACGTTGATAAACGGCCGATTGCTCACAGTCAACTGCCGGACAAAGATGGGGTCATTCCTGGAAAAAAAGAAGGTATGTGCACATAAGTCTGCAATGCACTGCTCACTTGATCACCATGTTCTGACAGGTTGCGCACTAAAATTGGTTCGTCTTTGCATGTGTCTACAGTAAAGACATTCCCAAACTTGCTCAGCAGAGACAAACCAAACAACATTCGGAATGACTTTGCATATTTGTTGGCTCTTTTTGTGCCACGGATGCATTTTAATTATCATGGCAGGTTGCACAAGCATAGCTGTACAGAAAATTAACTGGTTGTGTGTGTTGCTGTGAAAATGACAGGGAGCCGATTTAAACTCTTCAGTTCTCACAAGGTGACATGCAAAAACTGGTGGTATTCGGTAAACCTGATTTTTCATTGCATTAGCTGACCATTTCGTACAAGAGAACAATCAATGGCTATTAATGTTATTTGCAACAGTAACAAATTTCAGGATGAAAAATAATAATGATGGTGAGGTGAAGGTGACCAGAGTGTGGAAGGAATGCTGGGAATATTGAATTTAATGCTGTTTAGAGTAGGGTATTTTTATTGTCCTTGCATAATTTTCTTTTTTTCTTTTCATTACATGTCCAATTATTATGGTTCTTGGTTCTTTATTTTTCAGTTATACTCCATTTGCATTGTTCAAGAAAGTTAAATTGTGGGGTTTTTAGATACCAAAGCCATGATTTGATTATGAGGTACTCCGTAGTGAGGGACTCCGGATTAATTTTGACCACCCAGGGTTCTTTAACATGCACCCAATGCACAGTACTTGGGCGTTTTTGCATTTCGCCCCCATCGTAATGCAGCTACCATAGCACTGTAACCATGTTTCATAATGATGCAATGCAAAATAAGTGTGAGATTTGTTCAGCATTGTTGTAGCTTTTCAAGTGGCTAACCAAGGCACAAGAAGAAGCCAGAAAAGGACGAAAGCAGGGCGAAATTCTTTTCACTCACAATTATTTTCGGTATGGGCATATATGAGATATGCATGATATCAGCATCACAAATACTACCAAGCTTTCTTGTGTCTTTCGCTACCACCTAAATCAAACTTCAGATAAACTGAACACTTTCTTCATTTCCCTCTGACATGCTAGTTAAACTGGTGTCAACTGCATTTAGAAGGTGGTTCTCGAATGACAGCCAAAGTTTGAGGGCGACTACTCCATAGCATTGGAAGCACAACACAAAGACACGTCAAAGCACTGATGTTTACCAGTTCTGCAGGACCCTCCATGATTTCTTGCTTTTGTCCCACTTGCAACATATTGTCGACTCATTCGTGAACACCACTCTTTGCCACTGCTCTGCAGTCCAGCCTTTGTGTTCGTTGGCGAACTTGAGCCGCATGGCCTTGAACTCTGGAGTGAGGCTCAACCTGGTGTTGCCATTCCAGCACGCCAGTCCGGCTTCCTGCAGCCGGAGTCGGATGACATTTTCGCTGGCCTTCAGTTTTAGTTCCCGCTTGATGTCGGCAGTGCTGAGGAAGGGCTCGTCCACCAGGGCGGCCACAATCATGAGATCCTCGAAATCTGTGGTCACTCGCTGCCGACCCGAACGGAATGCATCGCCAATGCGCCCTTCTTCGACATAAGCATGAACTATGCGGAGTGTCGAGGACCTAGTGCAGCCTACAGTGGCGGCAATGGCACGGTGAGAATAGCCCTGCTCATGTAGGCTGATGATCTGACGCCTCCTTTCTTCACTAATGCGTGGCATGGCTTGTCTCACTCTTGTGCAGCTGTTTTAAATAGCCAAGTCAAGGACTAGAGCACACAATCAGGAGTCGGGTTATGAATATTCCGCACAGCCATCATGCGCAAGTGATGAAAATGAAGTTCACGTACTGCAGCGTGCCTTTGCACAGACATTCCACCGATGCACGTGCATTCTGCACAACAGTTTCTCATGCAGTCTTGCATGGAGGGCAGCTGTACATTCAGATGTCAATTTTCCTAGTGTATCCTTCATGGAGTATGTCATTTTTGTGTGACCGGACCAATTTATCAGCCAGATCGTGGAATAGAAAACCAGAGATAAGCTGTGGAAAGAAAAGGAGAAAACAGTGAGTATACCACAACGCACGCAAGTGCACCGCGTACAATCAAGAACACGGTAATTTGCAAGAGCCAGAACTTTGTGTGTAATGCATTCACCATCGTAGGATGTCCAAAAAAGCGGACCTGATCTTGCTGCTATTTTTAATCTGCGGACAATACGCGACGTTATAATGTTTCGATGCAGTCGAATACACGAATAAGCCCCTCTTGCAATCTCCTTATCTTCCTGCGCTAACCATACCTTCCAAACTAAATCAAACACCAAAACTGACATATATATATATATGACTACCAAGAAAAACGAAACCAAGAACAGAAAGAGGGCCTCGCAGGTGACGCTAATACCGAAGGATAATCTAGCTACAAAGATGGTTTGACATACTGTTGATTAATTACCGTTGCCGATATATGACGGAATTTTATATACCATGCATAAGCAGTACGTGATAGTGCATGCACTTGATTGCGTTTCGCGCCTTCCACAATCGTTAAACTTACTTAAACCACAGTTGCAGTTGCCATTTAAGCTTGCTTCACCTCGCATTAACATTACAAACTTGAATGTTCTCCTCTGAAAGTAGCTGTTGGCATCAAGGTTGACGCGACGCCGTAAGCGTCTCGGCATCGCAATACGACGCGACGCTGGAACTTGATGTAGTTACGTATGCATATTTTCCCAAAGACACCGGTATCTTACCGAACGGCCTTCCAAGTCGCCACAGGATTAAAGACACCGAACGAAACAAGCGATGCGATAAGCAGAAACGAGTGTATTTCCAAGTGTTTCACTCAAGTAGGGTGACTAAACTCAAGCAAACGAACGAAAAGTGCAGTAGACACCCAACTTCCGGTCATGTGAACCTCCACTTCCGGCTTTCTTTTTTATTTGCGCTTGCGTTTTTCCAGCACTACAAAAGCGCGGCCTTTTCAACTTTTTGCGCTTGTTAAGGGACATTATATCTGTGATTCAAGTTCGTAATTAAGTAAACGGCTGCAATGCACGGTATTCCAGCTTCGGTAAGTTTCGAGATGTATTGTCGTCGTAAATTCAAACTCGGGCGAGTTTGATAATACAGGCGTCACATGAGCACTTTCAATAGCGATTGGCTCATAATTGCGCAAGAGAAATTCGGTCAATTGAACAGTTCCAGCTGCGATCGAAAGTGTCCCCGTGTGACTCCAATGCGAATTGTTCCGTTTCCGTGTTCACTTGTAGCGGCGACTTCCACACGCCACTTTCGATCGCGATAGAGCATGATTCGGGTCGGCATTCTTGACCGCAATTGCATGGCTCCCCCCCCCCCCCCCCCCCAGTTTTCGCAAAGTATCGAAAGTGCGCCGTACGTGTGACACCCGCAATAATCCAGACTCCAGTACGTACACTTCAAACGTCATGCTTAGAAATCGCCTACAGAGTGATTACACGTCGCTTGCTATGCAATTACATTAAGCGTAACCGGCGTTCTGATCAGATTTCCTGTTCGCGTTTCAATTTATGCTCGCGAAACGTGGAGCAGTATGTCGTTCGTGCCATTCCAGAGGTGACTAGATGAACTGACAGTTGTACTAGATTTACGTCAGCGTCGTGTTTGTGCTGCACTTAACTTCCTACAAGTGCTGGACTCATATATTTTAAACAGTCTGTTTTGTTTTATGGCAAGCTTAAAGATATGTGCACCTACATCCACCCAAACACAGTGTTGCACTTCTTGCAATATATATGCACAGCGAAAAAAAAAAAAAAAAAAACGTAGTTTTTTTTTTTTTTTCTCATGCTACATGCTCACAACAAAAGTGTTGCTAGCATGTAGGCTGGCTACATACTTACTCAGTTTGTCCATAATAGCTCAACGGGACATGGGTACCACTTCCAAGAGGGCCACTGAGACATATTTTGACAATTAAAAAGCTGGTAGTCAATCCAAAGACAAAAATTGCTTTCAAGCTGCCTGTGTGTTATGCAGTCAAACCTCGATATAACGAACCTCGATTGAACGAAATTCGCGATGTAACGAAGTATTTTTATTTCCCAATCTTAATTTTATTGAATTAACTAAATCTCGATATAACGAAATTCTTGATATAAAGTTTTTCACTGCAAGTAACACTTAGTTATATCGAAGACTGTAATAGCTTCTTAGGCTCAATGCGAAGCTTCACTGTAAAATTACAGCAACTAAATTCACCAGTATCCACTTTTTGCCTGAATATACAACTCAGATGCACACCATCACTGAGATCTGACAGCAGTGACAGAGAGCAATGTGTTACTAAGCCAGTATGTACGAGCCTGCTTTTAGTGAAAATGATTGAGGTTTTAATACTCAATGCAGAATAACCTTTTTGAAGGCTATTTGGTTTGTACTTGAAGGTAAGGCCACTGCAGAACAGCATGAGGACAAAAGATCTAGGCAACATAACACTACATCACTGGGCCTCATGCTTGCTGGGGGGTTATGTTTTATGACTGTGTTTTATGTTTATGTGTTTTAGTTTGACGTGCTCCATCTTATGGCCTTATGTTATTGCATGATGCCTTTTCTCTCAGCGCACACAGTTGAGAAAAGTATAAACACACAACAACAACAAACACACAAAGAGCACGCAGGTCACCCTCGAAGTCCTACACTATATGCGATGAGAAAACATCTACTCACACTCACACCAACTCAACGACTATCAGTCTCACGTCTTCAAGAAAATGTAAACATGTATATTTCATCACAGCCAATACGTACTGCTCACTTAGCTCGTTCATGAATTCTGCCTAAGAACAGCGCAATAAATGCATGGATGAGAAACACAACAATGTCTGTGCTGTCTTTCTCACGCACTTTTTTTTAGCTATTCATAGTCTTAATTCATCTCGGCCCTCTCTCCAAGCCCTACAGCAGCACCTTGTAAAATAGAGGTAAAACCGACAAGTCGACTAACATTTTCAGCATCCTGTGCATAGATAGCAAATAGATATACATAGATAGACATAGATAAGCAAATGTAGGTGTAACTTTTCATGAGGCATATTTTGTCTCTCGTTTTCCACTGGACACCCAAGATGAGTCTCACATTATTTGGAATGATGTTGCCTTTTTAGGTGAATTTAATTAAGCATTTCGATACTGTTACAATACCTATCATTGGAGATATGCTGCCAGCCGTGATGCCATACGAATAAGTAGAAAAAAGTGGCACACGGAGGAAAGAGAGTAAAATGAGGCGGAGAGGGGTGGGGGAGGAGTTGAAGCACTGCTCCAAGTTTTGGCTGTTGTCTAGGGTAACGAACAGAAATAATAGCTTCCTCCCTTATTTCTTGTCACGCGAGATTCAACAATGAATCAAACAGGTCATTTCAGGAAGCAGCTTCTATGACCGGCAGTTCATCGTTTACCAAACGAAGCTCACTTTCGCTGGAGCAGATAAACATGTATTCTAGCATCAGTACAACCGTCAGTTTCTCACGCGAAGCTATTTTCAGTGACTCAACCATACCCCAAAATGAGGACAAGCAAGCTAAAATGAAGGCAATTTGGCTAGACAGATACATGTGACATGATATCCAGCATACCTGCAACTGCCAGTTCCCTACATTAAGCTGTTTCCAGTGACTTCTATCCCGGTCAACCAAACCTCAACATGAAGCAGTGAGCCAAAGCAAACGGAGTTATCTCTTTTGGCTACTGTGTTACGCAAGTCCTAAACATGCGACTTTGTAAAAATATGCCCCACACAATTGTGGTATGTTATATCCAATGGATGTTTTTAAACTAGCATTCATAACGTTGCTGGGAACATTCAGAGCATTGGCTGGGTGTACACATTCATAACCTTGAACAAGAATGCTTGGTTTATTGACATTCTTTTGCAAAACTTGCAAAACATAAATAGAAGAAGTAACCTTTACAAAACAACACAAATTACCAGTAACAGCTTATAGACAGTTTAGTTTTGGGCTAGTTCAGTACCTTTGGAAGACACTCACAGCCCAGCGTATCACTGCATCTTGCAAACACAGTTACGATGCTATGCACTATCATGAGGCCAAAACTCGTAACTTGGCCGAAAATATGAGAAATTGTCTTCATGGGTTCAAAACCACATGCAAAAAAACAAAAAAGAAAAAAAAAACCGAGCGATTTCGTTCCTTGATGCCTGGAACTTTTCTTCACGGAGAAACCATGTTCACAAACGGTGGGCCCCTAGAATGCAAACGGTCCTGCTTAATTTGCAGTAGCATCACAGTCAACGATCAAACTGCCACCGCTGTCACCACTCTCATCATCCAGTTCAACGCCCTCCAACAGAAGCCTTTTCTCCCCACTGTCACAGTGTTTTCGGTGTTTCTGTGGTTGGCCGTTGGCAACCGGCTCTTTCGCTGTGATGAGCGCTCCCTTGCTGTTGACAACCTCTCGCATCTTTTCCGGAAGCGAAGCGTAGAACGCGCACACGAGGTTGGGCATATCTCTCAACTTGTCCCACTCCTTTTTCACGAGAGCCCACAGGTTGTCGGGGGACGGGTCCGCCAGCCTTCGGCGGCAGAGGCGTTCCTTCAGGAGCGCCCAGGCATTTCGGATGGGGTTGAGATCTTCGCACTTGGGTGGCCAGAGCATCTGGGTGATGCCGTGAGCCTCAAGATGCTCTTGGACTTGGTCTGACGAGTAGGTGGGTGTTGGGTCGTGCTGTAGCAGAAAGCCGCCGTCACGAAATGGCCCATCAAGGAGGTATGGCAAGAGCACAC
Organism: Dermacentor silvarum; assembly: GCF_013339745.2. Lineage (NCBI taxonomy): Eukaryota > Metazoa > Arthropoda > Arachnida > Ixodida > Ixodidae > Dermacentor > Dermacentor silvarum. The sequence continues at coordinate 21,627,420 of NC_051163.1, forward strand.
GGTCCACAACATCGAGGTAGTCGTCGGGCGTTAACGAGCCTCTCTCAACCCTGTGGATGGGGCCAAGACCCTCGTATGTGACGACAGTCCAGACGTTGATGAACGGGTGGCTGCTGGCACCCAGTTGACGCACAAATAATGGGTCATTCCTGCGCAGAGGTTTCAGAATAAGTAACTGGAATGTCTGCCATGTGTCTACAATAAAATGGTTGAGAAGACCAAACTTTCTAAATTACAGTAAAGGCCCGCTAAAGAAACACAAGTGAGTGAATAAGTTGAATAAAAATACCCCTGCAAGAAAGATTGGCTCGTTTTCCATCTATCCAATTATAAAACCCTTTGGATAGTTGAAGATATTCTGAAGTGTACTTGAGCTGAATGAAACGAAATGAAAACTTTGATTTGAGTGAATGCCACGTGTGAAAAAAATTACACGATGCCAAATTTCTCTTCACAATACAGTTCTGTAAATGCACACTATGCATAATATGTCAATAGTGATTTGTTAGGTTTCTCTGTCATCACATGGCCAGTTGCAGAACCTTGAAATGCATTATCTGATAGACATTATCTACTGCTGTAGAAGCTTCTGCATCACATATTGTCATTCAAAGTAGCAGTTCATGATGAACACTTCTGCACTGGCCGATTCTATGGACGCACTTTATTAAGGAGAACTTGTAATTCTCTGATTCACTGTGCCTAGCTTAACAATGTAGAGGAAACTTTCTCTGTACAATTGATTTGTTCCCATGGAAGTCTTGTGTATGCTAACGTCAGATATATAATGCTTAATTTTATTACAATGCTTATGCTTCATAAGATCCACCACACAGTTCTGCAATTTCTCAATTTTGTGTATGACGGTCACTACTTCATCAGCTTTATCAAATGCCCCAAAATCTAAGGTGCAAAGAGGCAAATGCACCAGATGCATTTCAAGCATGTTCTGGACTCAGTGCTTAAAGTTCTTGAGGAAAAAGGCCTGATGTTGGCAGTTATATCATTCACCAAATTAATGTGCCTTGTAATCCCACCCATTTTCTACCCGATCAACCCCAGATGGCTAGAGCTTGGAGAGCGGTCATAATTTCTCGCCAGCACCATGCAGACTCACACCCACATACAAAAGTAAATGTAGCATGCATCAATGCAAGCGTGATAGTGCTTATCATTGCAGGACCAAATGGCACAATGAGCTTGCACAAACCAAATGCTCTTTCATATGAGCACAGAAGGCATGCAATTTGATTTTGAGAATCCGCCGACTTAAAAGCACAACAAGAATGACAGAGACAGACACTCAGGTTTACAGGAAAATGTTATTCATGCAACTTTTTAGCAGAACACAGACCAGTGAAAGTAGAATGCTTTGAGTGTGCTCATGTAATGTGTATCATTAGAATCAAAAACGAAAGTTAACTCTCACTTGTAACTGTAGTGACGTTCAATTAGACTCATTTCACCGCATTCAGAAAGTATCTGGCAGCATGATTACAATAGCCGTCGCTCGCTGTGCTTAGCCTTCAGGCAACATTGCGAGGAATGCCGAGGAGAATGCCACAGTGAATTTTTCCAAGGGATCTTGGGGGGGGGATGCGTCTTTTCAACCCCCACTCCAACTGTACATTCTTTTTACTCTCACCTCTTTGTCTCCTGATGTAGAGGGCTAAGTGGGTTTCTTATGGCGTATCAAGCTTCTTATCCTAGTTTCTCTTCAGCCCACTAAAACCAACTCCTATTAGCATGCTCTGCAGCAGCGGTGGTGTAGTGGAACTCGTCATGAAGCCAGTTTATTTAGTGGAACTAGTAAAGTGCACAGTGGTCTTGCCACAAGTGCAGGACAGACAAATGCACTTAAGGAATTCTATAAGTTCACAACTTGAAGAACCACAACTTGAAAACCTTTCCCACAAACTGTCGGCCTTTGAGCATTTAGAAAACAAGCAAGAAAGTATTACCAATTCTGAAGAGGTCTCCATGACCGTTTGCTCTTGTCCCACTTGCAACAGATTGTGGATTCGTTGGTGAACACCACGGACTGCCACTGGTCAGCAGTCCAGCTGCTGTACTCGCTGGCGAAATGGAGACGGGCATTTCGAAATTCAGGCTTCAGTGATCGCCTCGTGTTGCTGTTGATACAGCTCAGACCTGCTTCATGCAACCTGCGACAAGAAGCATACGCACGAATAGGGCAGCGGTTGGCTATAAATGGAAAGTAGACCACTCGAATAATCAGCACTAGGAAGAAGCCTAATTTATAGCAACTGCAGGATGAAGACCTCCTTCGGCAATCTGCGATTACTCCTGCCTTGCGTCGGCCGACTCCATGCTACACCTAAAAATTTCCTAATCTCATCATGCCACCGAATTTTCCAATATTGTCGGCTGCACTTCCCTTTCCTCAGTATGCTACCCAATTATTTGTTTACTAGTAGCCCACCACAGTGGCTGTGGCATTCTGCCTCTGAGAAAAAGGTCATAGGATTGAATCCCGGCTGCTGCAGCCACATTTAAATGGCGAAAATATGTAAAAACGCTTGTGCTCTTAAATACAGGCGCGCATTACAGAGCTGCAAGTAGTAAAAGTTATTCCAGAGCCCTCCACAAGAGGATCTCTCACTGCCCCAGTGTTAAACCCCATGGATCAATCAATTACTCCAGTAGACAACCAGTTCTGCTTAACAATGAGAGAGATCGAGCTAGTTAGTATACCATGACCAAACGTCTTTAGCGTGCAGAAACCACGGACACCGAGAGGGATAAGACAAGCACTCACTTCCAACTAAAGTTTTGTTACTGAGAACATATGGGTTCTCATGTGAGCGATACAGGTTCTACATATCGCTTCTTTGCGTATAAATAACATGCTCTCGGTCATCAAACTTTAGTTGGAAGTTTGTGGTTGTGGCTTGTCTTATCACTGAAGTGTATCCGTGGTTCCCTGTGCACTAAGAAATGTTTGGCCAGTTCCGCTCTGTGCATCACATAGTCTGTCCAATTTTATTTTTTATTTTTAACCTCAACTAGATTCACTACATCAGAACGCTACAAAAAAGCACTGGATTGGAACGATGATGTAACAAGCAAGATAAGAGATTACCCACTAAGCGTTGGACCTCAGTGTATACTTTGTGGGTCGCATTGAATTTGCGAGTTCGATAAAGCTGGGCTTGTAGCCTAGCGCTGTGTCATGCTTAAAGACCTAATGCAGCTGAACTTAAGGTTGACATAGCTCAGAGAGCAATCTGAGGTCTTCAGGCTACACAGTTTACCTTTTTTTTTTTTCGTCCATGTTTCGTGCACTGATTAAATTCTTACCAGTTTTATAATAAACCATTTGTGTGTATTAGGTCATTGATATCCACATAGTCAAAAGGTTGATGAACACTAGTCGGGTAGATCATATTAGTCAAAGAAAGGACCTGCAAATGTTCACAAATGCCGAATTCATGTGTGTGTGGGTGTATTCTTGCATTGTTTTATGATGCCATGTTTGTCTTGTTACTAACATACAAACGATCCACCCGTCACTTCCGAGGGCTATTTACCGCCACGGTATCAGCTTGACGGCTACTTCCCCAAAACATTTCTAATATGGGATTCAGCTCAACGCTAACAATTCAAACCCGAAACTAACAAGAACTGCCGCATACAACCACCCAGACTCCATTCTAATTCCGTCTTGCCTGTGGCGAATGGTCTGCTCGCTGACCGGAATGCCCAGCGCTTGCTTGATATCGCCGGCGCTGAGGAATGGCTCGTCGACTACGGCCGCTATGATCATCAAGTCTTGGAAGTCGTCGGTCACACGCGGCCGGCTGGAACGCGACGCGTCGGCGATGCGGCCTTCGTCGCGGTACGCGTGGACGACGCGAAGCACGGTGGTGACAGCGCAGCCGATTTCGGCGGCGATGGCGCGCACGGGCTTGCCCTGTTTGGACAACTCGACGATGCGCAGTCTGTTTTCTCTGCTCACGCGTGGTGGCATTTTTTCGCCCGGGTCGACGTCTCGGTTGGAAGAACGTCGCTTGACCGCAATGGACGAGGCGGCCAACAGCTGCTACATGTTTGACGTGCCACACACGAAAAACACAACGCCGGTGAAACCAGGCAGGCAGCTGGTTTCGAGAAGTGTCATTGGCATCGAGAGCATGTCAACAAAGCCAAGGCGGCTTGTCTTGCGCCGACTTGTGTTTGGCTATCGCCTTTGACATCACAATAATAATAACGCGCGGCGATGACGTATTGGTGCCTGCACTAGTTAAAAGTTCTCAAAAGCATGACCTTCAAGATCAGTTTGCGTTACTGCTTTGCTGTGTAAACTAACATGAAAAGTTTCTAAAGCTTGTAACCACCAACGTTATTAACTTAGGTATGCTTAAACTTACAAGTAGGACTAGAGAGAATGCTGACTTCGTTTCTTAAATGTAATAACGTGGTCACTTGGCCAAGGAATCGACCTTGACTTGGCTTTGTAGTAAGGGCGGGTGATTTAAACTCCACTGGCGAGTGGCGCGTAGTCTCTGCTGCCGTGGGACAGAAAGATGTGAAGAACACATCGAGGTGAACTGCCCGTGAATGTCGCAGGAGAGTGCATATTCGCAACTGGAGGAGCGGAGGATAGTGTTGGGAATCGACTCGGCGCAGCGCAACTGCGGGGCAAGGCGAAAGAAAAGGACAGGAAGGTAAGATTGGTGATGACGGTTCGCTAGGTGACATTTAGGAAAACTGCCAGTATAGCCCGACACATCACTCATTAGCAAGAATAAGGGGTACCAAGACACAGAGAGCACGATTTGCTTTTTGTTAGTTGGAACCATGGGACGTATTCTGCGATGATCACTTCGGCGATACTATCGGCTTCGCGTGCCAACCCGCTCGTGCCAGTGGAGCCCTGGAATAGGGGCCCCAACCAGCGTGCCTTCTTTTATTTATTTATTTTCAGTAAAGTTTTTACTCACTCACTCGCCTTCCGTGACGTAGTACTTAACTAGCCAATCAGCTCATTCGATTTTGCTCGGCCAGCCAATCAGCGCGCGCCTCACGGCGGTACTATCGCCGAAAGTGATCGTCGCAGAATCGTCCCCATATGGAGCAATCATAAAGTCATGCGGATTCATGTGGTTTTATGCAGTCATTGGATATTTCTTTATGCTTTTAAGCAAAACTTCTTTGCCTGTACGTGATACAACGCCTTTATCACACGTGACGCCGCTGCATCGACGTCCAACACTGTGCATCCGCCTTATTTAATGTTTGCATTCCTGCATATCTTGTCAAAGGTGTACTCGTAAACATTTGCGTGACATTACATGTTGCAAAGCATGAAACAAAATACTGTTATAGGCACGTCACATTTAGTTTGCACAACACTTAATTAACCGCTTCACGTAGCCTACGCATCGCATGGATTTCAACATGCGCGTTACATCTGCATAATTATTTTCTCGTTGCTTATAATTACTCTTAGTCCCTCGTGAGTTTTTTTTTTTTTTCCTCCTTTTTTTTATGTACTTTTTCCTGTTTTCCATTGTTATTTATCACTATAAGACCAATCTTGTGTTCTTACGGTGTGGTCGATGCCCCTCGGTGGTATGTGTTATATAATGCAGGACACAAACAAGGAAGGTAAAGAAACAGAAAAAAAAAAGCCTTGGCCACAACATCAGCATTGACATCATGATTGGAGTACCTGCGTATATGTTTTTTTTTTTCGTTTTTTTTTTAAACCTTAGTAGTAGGGGTGTGCGAATATTCGAAATTTTCGAATAACGAACCGAATAGTGTTTTATTCGATTCGGCCTTCGAATCGAACAGTCATTATATTCGTAAATGCGAGTATTTTTCGAATATTTCAAAACGTCAACTGCGCCCAATTAAACATAAAACTGGAGCAAAAGTACGGGTAAGTGTTCACCTCCGCAGGCATAGCATAGACATAAAACATGAGAACTTGCGTAGTGGAGAAGGCTAGGTTGCTTATGAATCCATACTTTACAGGCTATACAGCGATCATTCGCACTCTCTGAACAGTCCTGCGCAAGCGAAAAAAACTGCTTGTTTGCTCCTAATGTCCCATTTGTGCTTTTAATAAACAGCGCTTCATAACGTACTATGTAGTGGCAGAAGCTTGCTAACTTTAAGAATACTAGGATGTGAACATCTTTTATATTAATCGTGATAAGGGCTGTTCATTATTCGAAAACTATTCGATTCGATTCGCTCCTGGCACTATTCGATTCGTATTCGATTCGGTCTCAAAAACCTCAATTCGCACACCCCCACAAGTAGCGAGAACATTCGAACTGCCGCCGACGCATCCTATATTCATCAGCGCTAGAGGGGATGTTTCCTTTTCTCCCTCTAGGATGTCAATTAAATGTACACACATTTTCATAAGGGTCCGGTTGAAAGCTCTCTCCGTCCGCTGAGTTGTTCCTAACGTGGTCCGAAGCTGCTGACATGGAATTGCACGGCCAGGATAACGAATGTGTATCAGATACAGGGGAAGGGGGGGGAGGTATTCTGTAAGAGTCCACCTAGTGGTCTGTCCATTTCGGCTGTCGTCGATTGGCCCCAGCTGCACGGGCGAGACAGAGCCCTCCTCGCCGAAAATGATGCCTCGAGATTGGACACGAACCGTTCACTTCTCTGACTACCGCTACCACAAACATCGGTCCTCGGTCTTGGCAGCACAATGCTGCACTTCTCCCGATCTATTTCGTAACTGTCTAATTTCTTTATTAATTTTTTTTTTATTTTTATTTATTTTTTTTTTGCTTCGCGTTATGTATCGTGATGTAGAAACGGCCGTCAACGACGCGAAGTTGTGACCCGAAGTTGTGTACTTCGCCGCATTGCGCATGCGCATTAGGAAGAACATGGCGGACGACACTGGCTCCGAGGGGAGGATGAAGATATTGCTAAGTTACTTAGCAAGGAAAGGAAACCATATCCAGAAATATTTAATTATGATGATTATTATGATGATGAAACATTTCATGCGCCCACAGTGGGATACAGGCAATGAGGAAAACATGGCGAGCCACGACGTGTTTCCATCTCTTGCAATGTACCACATCATCCACACGGGTGTACTTGTTTGTGAGAGTCAAATCTAATCAGAAGCATAGCCTTTCTGAATTCGCTCCTGTTGCTCATGAGTGAGCCTTCGCTGGGATGTACAGTAATGGGGCGGTGGTTTCTACACCACCTGTGTAGAGGGGGACATTTTGCATAGGAAGAAGAAGCAGACGTTGCATCCTCGTAGGATGCGTTGACGACTGTGAAGTCACGTCTGATCTCTGGAATTGCCGTCTGGTCTCGGGAAAGGAATTCCCGACTGGTCTCCGGAAGTCCCGTCTGGTCTCGGGCAGCGTTTAAGCACAGCGTCGCCAAGCGTCTTCAGCAGGCGTTTGCAAAGGAAGAGGTAAAGCTGCAACCAACTCGTGTAATTGGCAAAACCTTCAACACGAGGGCCAAGTGTAACTGCTTAGAAACCGCGTGCCACGGCCAGGAGACACTTCATGCGAGTGCAGAGGCGTACGCTATCGACACAGCTAAACTATTCAGTGTCTCTTTAACGGGACACTAACGTTCCCCTTTAGGGGACTATTTAAAAAAGGCTAAGTGGTTAGCTAATTACCCCTTTTGCCATGGCAGAACAGCCACTGTTACCTTGACAATAGACTTGGCTACGTTAGGAAAGACGCCATACAGACGCCAACAAGCCCAGTCACTCACGCTTCTAGCTTTTGGCGCCGTCGTGAATTTTTTACAGCACCTACTCTGCGTGGTCTAGTTATTATTATTATTATTATTATTATTATTATTATTATTATTATTATTATTATTATTATTATTATTATTATTATTATTATTATTATTATTATTATTATTATTAAAGAAAGGAATACATTGCATTCTAAAGCTAGTGCATGGCTAACAACTTTCGAGACGCCCAAAGGTATCGCAAGTACACGAGATAAATACTTTCAAATCCGCCGCGTCTCACTGACGTACCGCTGCTGCGATTTCGGCGCGAGATTCAAGAAAGGGGAATTTTGGGTCATTCGCTTTCTCCAATAGTAATCGTTCCTTTTACGTCACTTCAGTAAACAAATAATCAAGTTAACGAATACAGAGTTTGGAAGGAATATTCTTGACTGGTTTAGTGTTGCGCCAACTGTTCATGTACAGGGGGTGTCCCAACTATATCATGCACTATAAGATTTAAAAATGTGCAAATGCCACGTAGCTGGACAGAACCAAGGTAATTTTGTTTGCCGTCGCTTGGAGATACTCAGATTATTTTCTTGCATTCCGCCTAATTACATTATTAGTCTTGATTAATTAATCAACTTCTCAAATTAGATTAAAAGTGTCAATGAGAAAACTGTAGAGCAACGTGATAAACTCCCGATACAGCTTCCTGTTGCTCAATACGTGCTACATGAAGTGTTCTTCCAAGCTTGAAAGCAGCCCGCGAATACACGCAAAATAGCCGCGCGACTAGCCGCTCGAGGCACTAATAATTTAACTTATACGGTGCGCTCACACTGCGCTGAAAAATTGAAACGCGAACAGCAAGGAACGCATTTTATGCGTAATTACATGGAAGTGCGACGCCTAATCGCTCAGTAACCGGTTTCTAAGCACGGAGTAGTTAGTCTCAAGTGTGCGCTTTGGAGTGAATTAAGTCACCGTTACAAATGCAGGCGAACCTGGTAACGAAACGAAGCACTGCAGTACAGTTTCAGAGCGTTAGAATTTATGAGCACTGCACACTGTGCGAGCGTGTGTGTGATTAAACTTTCTGTCGCGGTCCGACTCGACGACGACAAAAGCCCCGACGTCTTGCCGTTGTCTATACGCAAACGTAAGATATGCTGTCACTGTTAACGCTGCGCCTTGCAGCTGAAACCATAATTCAACCTGCCCGAAGTAGTCGAATTAGGCTGTTAGGCGTTGCACTTTTTAATGCGAAAGCATTATATGCCCCATTAAGAGGAAAATCCGGTGTCCGTTGTTGCCATCCGATGGTACCAAAACCCACGTGACCGAGTGATGATGGCACGTCCCCGCCGCTGGACCTGCTGCGGCTGGCTGCGGCTCGCACTGCGAAATCCCACGGTGAACAGCCACGGCGTCGGACGGACGCCGTGGCCAACTCCCAGAATTGTATCAATGTGGATTAAAGTGGATTAAGGTTGGTACAAATTAGAGCGAGGTGGATTAAGGTTGATCAAGGCTGGTACAAATTAGAGCAAGTTGTAATGAGGTTGATTAAGATTGATACAAATTAGAGCAAGGTGGATTAAGGTGGAGTTTTAATTTAACGTGACAACTTAGGAAAGTTCTAATGCTTTCTCATTCAAATCGCGTATTGTTTCTCATTCAAATCACGTATTTAAGGAGGAATAAAGTGGACTGATGTTGGTGCAAATTAGAGCAAGGTTGATTAAGGTCGGTACAAATTGGAGCAAGGTGTATTAAGGTTGATGAAGGTTGGTACAAATAAGAGCAAGGTGGATTAAGGTGGAATTTTAATTTAAGGTGATAACTTAGGCAACTCCTAATGCTTGCTAATTCAAGTCACGTATTGTGCACTGCACACGGCGCGATTATCGCCTTTCGCAGGTCGATGTCTCACAAAAAGGATCTCGCTGTCAACAGCAGCGCGCACGAAGATGACCTCGACCTGACGATGATCTACGTCTTCTGCGGCTTTGTCGTCGTCTGCTTGCTGGGAAAGCTGGTGCTGGCCATCGTGTCCTACGCAGAGGCGTCTGTGAGGATGCTGGCCGCGTCCTTGCTGGAGGAGCAAACCACGACGGCGAAGGACTTCGCGCACCCTTTCTCTTTCGCGGGTCACAAGAACGTCGCCTGTGATGCCGACGAGAAGGACGTCGACGAAACCGACGATGGTTGCGGCAAGTATTGCGAAGGTATGCGGTCAATTGTAGCCACGCCTCAGCGACGACTCCCTCTGGGCAAAGACGAGCGCGGATCTTGAAGGCCGTATACTTTTGCCGACTGCGTGGACCGAAAGCGATTGCGGAACCGGTATGACGTCATATACGCCATATTATGGCGTGACTTTTTGCTTGCGCGAAGCACTGAAGTGCGTAAAGAAAAATAACGGAGGGTTAACGAAGGAAGGACACCATCGCTAACCCTTCGTTATTTTTCTTTTGTTTCCGCAGTTAAGGGATTCGTGCGGCAAAAGTCACGCCATCAACTTGACCAACATGCCCCCAAATCGCTATTCTTACTAAATACATTATTTATCGTTTTTGGCGCTTGCAATAACAAGAAGCGCGGCCTTCGAGATTCAGTTGTGTGATCCAGAGAGAGCCATTGCTGGGACCCGCCGTGGTAGCTCAGTGGATATGGTGTTGGGCTGCTGAGTACGAGGTCGCGGGATCAAATCCCGGCCACTGCGGCCGTATTTCAATGGAGGCGAATTGCGAAAACACCCGCCTACTTAGATTTAAGTGCACGTTAAAGAACCTCAGTTCGTCCAAGTTATTCCGGAGTCCCCGACTACGGAGTGCCTCATAATCAGATAGTGATTTTGGCACGTAAAACCCCATAATTAAAATTGATTCTGGGCCCCACACTGCGACGTGCCTCATAATAAGATCGTGGTTTGGGCACGTTACGCTCCATAATTTAATTATTTTTATTGCTGCTGACTTTATAATATGCCCCTAGACCTTTCTAATGTACATATATTGAGGGCAAGATGAAGGAATTAGGACTTCGAGAGTGACTTCAACCAAATAAATTCCCTTATTTGGCTGGAGTCACTTTCAAGGTCCTAATCAGTTTTCCCAAACAGACAGGTAATTCTGTCGAAATGTTTAGCTTCAAAACAAAGAAATGAAGTGAATCATTATACTGGCACAATGAATTATTGAATCATTGTACTGTTGCATCGGATGTTGTTTCTAAGGTGCCTTGAATGACCACGACACTGGTTGTAGGCCCGATGAAAAGCGACCGCTCGAGGAATTCCGGCGAGAGGCGACCCATGGGCGGGGCCTTCGGCAGGCCCGTGCAACGGAACGACGATAGCAGCGACGACCTCTTGGACGGAGACGCGCTAAGTGACCAGGAAGAATCCTCGCTCGTAAGTTCAGTTCAGTTCCGCTCAGCTTTCGGCGATTCCTTATGTGCCACATTCGACTGGTCGGCTTTCGAGCGTTCTCGCGATGCGGATTGCATTCGGCTATAGTCGAAACCAGTCGTTCGGAACGCATTCGCCTGGTTCATTCGGCGCAACCACAGAGCGCGCCGCTCCAGCTCAGAGCGCTCGGAGGCAATCCCACCTTCAAAACCTGAGAGTGTGTGGGAGCCTGCAGAAATTCGAAAAAAAAAAAAAAAAACTCGATCACAGGGCCACTCCGAGTGTTCTGGTAGCAGCTAGCACTTTCGGGTGGGGCAGGCGTTCTCTGGCTCCCATCTCGAGAGAGCTCCGAGAGAATTGGGGCGCAGTAGGAACCAGTTGAATGTGCCATTAGAGTGCTGTACGTGTGTGTGTTTCTGCGTTGTGTGTGTGTGTGTATGTATGTATGTATGTATGTATGTATGTATGTATGTATGTATGTATGTATGTATGTGTGTGTGTGTGTGTGTGTATGTGTGTATGTATGTATGTATGTATGTATGTATGTATGTATGTATGTATGTATGTATGTATGTATGTATGTATGTATGTATGTATGTATGTATGTATGTATGTATGTAGTGTGTGTTCTTGCCCTCGCCTGCGTTTTTCGAATAATAAACCCTTCAACAATTCGGTAATTCGGTCCTTTTCATGCTGGTGTCGTCCCGGGCCTGCACACGTGCGCCAATATTTCCAGCGTGGAACGAAAGTAACACGTAAAGCGGGCTGCTCCTCATAAAGACTAGCATAAAGGAGAAGCCAGATTTCAGAAACGCACGCGCGCGCGCTTTCAAAGCGAACAGTTTTCTTGGGCTCTTTCGCTCGTTTTCGTGGCGGTCGGCTGTGGTCGGGCTGTCACCACCAGCACAAAGGCTCACGAAGGCGCAAAAGGCATCGCAATTGAGTTGCGAGGCGCGCTCGTCGCCGAACGCCGACTATAGCTAGGGTGGTGTTCCAAAACCCGACGCCTATGACGTGTTTCCGGTTCCCCAAAAATCGCTTCCGCCGCATTCAACGAGCAGAAGCATAGCCTTTAAGATCCGCATTTTAAATCCAGAGGGCGCCACCCTGCGAGGCGTGGACTTGGACACCACTTGTAGTAGCTCTTTCAGACGCACGCGCTATCGCGCGAGTGCTTTTGCGGCGTCTGGAAGTTTAAACGCTGTGTTGGAGCGCACGGGAAGGGCAGCCCTCCTTAGGGAGCCTCCATGTACCGTTATGGAGGCTCCCTAGCCCTCCTCTTCTCCCGCCGCCCTCTCCTCCTGTAGCAACTACGGGGAGGGTGCTGAGGTGGTGGGAGAGGAGGATGGCAGTCACTTTGCACGTCGGCGCTCCCCGGCTGGAGACAACGCACATATGACGAGTCGGCCTATATGTATAGCAACCTATACTACAGCTAGATATGTGCTCGTTAGCGGCTCTTCTCCCTGCGGAAATACGCGATGAGACAACTAACGATACCTAAACATATCCTCACTGCTACAGAATCCTCACTACGGCGACCTTTCTATAAAAATATATTCCCCGTTTGCCCCCCTTTTCGGCCAAAGGACGGCCTATCGGACCTCGTGAAGGTGGTGCTGGACACGTTCGCCGAGAACCTGCAGGCGTCCCACCCGGCTCTCGACACGCGCGGCACCTCGCGGCTGTTCGGCGAACTGCTCGGAGCCTGCGGCCAGTTGTCGGCAACCACGTTCGCCGACGTCCTAGCCCGCACGTGAGTTCCCTGTTTACGTGGGCCACGATCTATTTCGGTTATTAATGCGAAAGCGTTGGATGGCTCATGAGGCGGAAAATCCGGCGTTGGTGTGACCAACTCCAAAAGGTCCAAGTGAGCCAATCGAGGCAGTTGATGGCGTCAAATAAGGCAAAGTTTTATAATGCAGGTTTAATTAGGGTAGAGTTCATTACCGCAATCGAATCCATGACCATTGGTGGGAGTTAATTACGGCACAGTTAAGATATAGTCGATTAAGACACTCAAACCCACTACCTTTGGCAGGAGTCGAACGGACGACCTTTGGTGGTCCCTTTGATTTCGCATTCATCCACGTTGGGATAACTACGAGTAAGTGCCCCTTGAATTTTTCGTGTTCTCTGCGTCCCGTAGACAAGGCTGCAGAACGTGACGTCACGAAGATAGATGCGGCGGCACTCGTCGTCACATTCGGCGCAAATGAAAAAAGAAAAAGCGTCGACAAGCTTAATTGGCCCGAATTTTCACTGAGGGCATTGTGAATACCCGCGGCCAAGTTTACAACAGTTATTGGGCAAATATTATAGTTCAGTGCATCAAACGTAACGGGATAACGGTCCTGGAGCAAAAAACGTCCACATACCCGAAGTGCTGGGCTTCGAAGCTGATGACAGCGTTAACTGGTCAATGGTGGAGATCAGCAAGCGACGATTAGAGTGAAAAAAAAAAAACGCAGGGTAAAGATGGGGATCTTCACAGACATGTTTAGCATTACGAGGGAAAGGACAGATAAGTAAACTTTTAGAATACGATATGGTGAAGCGTAAGTTACTCACACAAGCTATGTGACTGTCGCCACCGCGATGATAAGGGGATGCCATTAGCGAAGATCATGATCATTATCATCATCATCGTCATCATCGTGGAGTCGAGGTAGAGGTTGATTTGAGGCTCGCTCGTGAATACGTGGCTAAGGCTATTCCACTGCGGCCGCAGGGGTGCCCGCAACATCGTGATGATGAACGAGGGAAAACACTCGGACGTGTTTCGGGTCAGAACGCCGGGCGGCATCGCCGTGCTCAAGGTCCTGCACATCGAGTACATTGACCGTTACGCGAGGCAGCTCTGCAACCACTTGCTTGTAGCCAGGTGAGCACGCAATTACTCTCGCGCCCTCTGTGTGCAAAAAAAAAAAAGAGAGAGAGAGAGAGAGAGACAATCCGCCTCCATTCCACTCTGTGAAAGTGTACGTACACCGAAGCTCGTGTGAACGGTAGACAAGTACCTTCACCCCAACTGACGAATTAGACGACGTCACTCAAGCACCACCACCACAAGCGACATACGTCGCGCGCGCCCGCACGTGTGCGGAAGTGACGCATACATCCTCGTTCTTCCATAGGCAGTCCGCCAAGCGCAAGTGCCTCATTGAACTAAATTAATGTTTAAAAATAAATTCCGGCACAAAATGCGTAAAGTACGACTTGCACACAAGCGACAGACATGATAGCTTCGGATCGTTGTTACAATATACGAGAAAACATAATTCTGTTAACGTGGAAACTCAAACACAAACCCCTTGTGCACCTGCCGTTTTTTGGTTGATCGCGCCACGAAAAATCCCGACCGAGTAGAGGCTAACAGCTTCGCTGTCAAAAAGCAAGCCAGTTTGCGGGCGTTACGCGAGCCAGTCGCTGCAGAGCCGAACTACGAGCACTTTGTGGAAGCACGATAGTAGAGACAGGTCTCGGAGCGTGACGTAACGATCCGTTACGGTCTCGGAGCGTGACGTCATCCTCGGCGTGCGCAAGAAGACACAACGTTCCACGCAGAGTGAGGTGGTGCACGTCGAAAGTTGTGCTAAACGATTTCCAACGCAAGAACGTACTTATAAATAAATTCGATCTACCCAACATGCCGCACATCTATAATACCATATCACTAAATGGGATCCTGAACAAAACCGATGTCATTCCAATATAAGTATGTGTCATATGTAACCCATGTGCCCCATATGTCTCGCATCCATAATCTCGCATCATCAAATGAATTCCTGAACAAAATCCGTGTGGCCCCAATGTAAAGCCGTATGATATTAAATCCATAATTTCAAGTCATTATATGGGATCCTATACAAAGAGCCGGTATGTTCCCATATTAACCCGTGAGGCCATATAGAAATATGGTATCGGGGCTGATAGGACTTTTTTCGTGGCGACGGACATCAGCAAAGAAGACACATGGCACTTTGCTGAAAACGCACGACACGCTGTGTCATGTGAATTTCACGAGCTTAGTTTGACGCAATCCACGAGCCTGTGTGCGTAATTACCTCAATGGCGACCAGCTCTGCTGGTGTATGTTTGTTTCCTCGTGGCTTAGTACTTGGTTGTCACCTCTAACATGACTGTATACGACTACAAAAGTAGTTCCATACCTCGGTGAAGTCGCTCATGAGTCGACTCACTCATATACTTAACTCATACTCGGCGCCACCCGAGTCGGAGTTTGAGCGAGTCCGATTAAATCGGACGCAAGTACAATGAGACCGAGCAAGTGGGAGTCTGAATTAGTCGAGGTGAATCCGTGTGAATGGGATCCTGAATTGGAGTTAGTCGGCGTGAATTGCAGTCAGACTCCGGTGAACTGGAGCTTGTACAAGTCCGAATATCCGCGTGTAAGTCTGAATCGCATGCGATTCCCTTTATTTTGAGGTCATGGGAATCCGTCTCCACAATTCCTAATAAGTGTGATTCTTTATCCACGAGTGGGGTTGATCCCGTGATTCCGTTAGTCTGGGTGATTCCGTGAGTCTGTGTGATTCCGTGAATCAGAGTAAGCCCGAGTGAGTATGAGTCTGTGTGAGTCGGAGCCTGCGTGAGTCTGATGTTGGTGAGTTTGAGTCTGGGTGATCACTAACTTGAATGTATATTTTGTGAGTGAGTATGAGGGATCTCTGTTTAGTTTGTATATGTATAGCTCGTCCGCCAGATCAATCAATTCGTTGTTCCGGCCTTTAGTGAAACGGCCTGGATCGATGTGACAACCACTCCCTCTCCTCCCTCCCCCCAACCTGCTGCTTCGCTTTCCGTATCCGTCGTCACTGGCATTCTGTAACACATACGCAAACATCACGGACCTGCTAATTCTTGACATAATGACGGATGTCATAACTTTTGACATAACGACACCACTCTCATTTCTTGCAGGGCTCTCGAACGCCTAACCGACGAAAGAGCACACAATTTTACCACGGGATTCCTTCTTTTCACGCGGTAAGTACGTGTCATCTGCATGCTGTTGAATCTGAAGACCGCGCATGTTTTCCGTTTATTACCGGCAATTAGAATTGTTATCACGTGATTAAACTCTCATTTGATCAAAAATACAGCATGTCGACCTTTGAGTGTTAGCACAAGGCGGAAAGACGGGCATGACATGAGATAGAATGGAACACAGTATAAGTTGGGTGGCGTGAGATGAAAGGATGGATGATGGCAAATACATGCAAATCTCACGGCAGCTTTGGTGGATGCTCCATATCAAGCTTTTGAACGAACTGCGTAAGAAAGCTAGTTTCATGCATAATGAATGAGAACGTACACGTGGACGTACGCTCACGCGATGGATGCTCATTTCGACTCCCCGTTTTCGGGACAAACAGGGCTATGTGCGTATGGGACGGCTACCCGCGGGAATTGAGCGACGCCTGCCACAAGTTCGCCGCTGTCGTCTGCCACGACGCCAGACCGAGGAGCGTCGACCACATCATCGGTGAGGGAGTGAACCGAGGATTAGGGACAAAAAATGAACATTGCCTTCAAGGTTGACAGTGTTCATACCTGTAAAACGCGCTAAAAACAAAGCCGAAAGAAACACGTACGACAGGACGGGCGCTGAGCTTCCAACTAGCGTTTATTTCAAACGATCATCTATTTTATGCTCTGCGCATCAGGTACATCTTGCACGCATAATCATGCAAAAGATTATATAAGTCAATCAGTTCATACATAAGATTGTATAGTCAATCCGTTCAAGAACGTTTCACGTTCCATGAACACTGCCAAGATGAACCAATTCGCCCAAATCAAGGCATTGTTGCTCCAAGATTCCTATTCCCGCGACCCTTTCATTCCCATAACTCCATCCCCAAAATACACCCGCTCTCTTCCCCAGTTTTCGTTCATTCTTCCGTTATCTTTTGTATACCTAAATTCTTCCCTCCGCTCCCTCTGTAAAGCCGCTCATCTCTCAAACGTGCTCGATTAGGCGACGTGGTGCACTAAAACATACAAGCACTTTCTTCGGCCCTCTCTCTCTCTGCGCGGTAACTGACTGTGCGCGAAACGCTCGAATGCAGGGGTGAGTATACCCGTGAATGTGGGAGCGATGACACCGTCACCAAGGGTTGGGAAGCAGCGTTCTTCTGGAAACTCTGTATTTGACTGCGTAAATATTTTCGCTGGGATATATGTCTCCAAGTTTGCTACCTCCAAACATGTCACCTGCTTCATCAACGCCGATTATCACCTTAAAGAGATTTGATCAACTTCGGGGAGGAAGAACAAACGTTACTCCTCTCCTTCGCTTTTCATCAGTTATCTCCCTATTAATTATCCTTCCATTATCATTTCTATCCCTAATTTCATATCTACATTATCTTAGAACGACAGAAAGCTGAGCTAGTTGATAAGGATTCATAATGCAAGAAAGATAGTACTACATTATCTCGCATTATACTCTTCGATAGTTCTTCTCTTCCATCCCTGAATGCATTGATTAATCCCACAGTGCGTATGATCTGCATAACATTTTGCTTGCCTTTTATATTCTTTCCTGCGACTTCCTTTCCCTGACTCTCTCCTCCTGCCTTGCTTTCTCTCCCTTACGTCCTTCCAAACTTCCCTCGCGCGTAAAAACGGTACGTTCAAATGTCTTAATGAACCGCGAAATATGGGGTGTTCACTGACGTCAGCCCCGTCTCGATTTTCAAAGGATCATTTTTATTGGGAAGAGGGAATTGGGGGGGAGGGGGGATCGTCGCGTACCATTTCTCTCTGATAATAATCATTTTCTTATTTTCCTTAAAGCAAACGTTAAGATGGTACCGCAAGGCTAACCTAGCATTCTAGCCTCGTTATTATGACGTTTGCCTTAATGCACGTTGCTTCTACTGCTTTAATAAGCTAGTCAATCGCTCTCTACCTGCGTCCCCTTTCAGCCTATCGTGAGGTGCCTCAGCCTTACCTGGTGCTGCAGATGGACTACGCCGGAATTCCACTGTCATCGGTGCAGGTATGTACATCGCGCTGACTGCAAGACGCGTTCGTCACGTGACCCTCTCTGTTTAGCCGATAATTGGTCACGACAGGTGCGGACAAGGAACGGTACGTTCGTTAGCTAAAATAGGTAAAGAAACGAAGTAATTTGTTATTAAAACAGCAAATAAACAGTAACCCTTAATTATTGCGAATCCACGACGACATCTAACACGACAGCAACGACGTTCATTATACGTCGTATTTCGAAAATTCAGTAGCTCGAAGAGCAGACCGTCAAAGCGAAAAAAAAAAAAAAGGAGCCTCCAAAGATAGTGAAAAAAAAAAATATCAAAAACACATTACCATGAATTGATGTACAGTCGCGTTCAATAGGAGCTGGAACACGGAGCACGTGTTCAAAAGGGCCCCAAGGGCTCTTTTCCAGTCTTTTCCTAGCGTGTATGTATCCATATTTGCGTGCGGGTGCATAACCACATAGATGCTCTTCTAACTTGCCACAAAAAGCATGGCATTTAAAATCTCGTCGTGCGTATATGGCTGGTCGAACGAGGTGTGACCATTGCATATATAGCTCTTGTACGTGAATGCACTTGGTATATAAATCCTCAGGGATGTGTACACTGCACCAGAGCCGGTGATCGCGTGCCGTTATTTAACACGCGGCTCAGCTATGGCAGACTTCTGATCAAGGTCGTTGGTGTGAGCGTCCCAGGTTGGCGTCGAGGAAGAGCGCAGCGCGCCACCGGAAGGAAAATAAGTTTGTGCCTCAGCGGTCGCACTGAGGAAAGATGCAAAATGGAATAGGTTTAAGCAACGTGCCCCCATTGCACTGTAATCCTATGCCCCACGGGTTAGGATAACGCGTCCCACACGCATGTGCTCTCTGTGCAATGGGTTCTACTCTAGGAGCATTATGACTCGGTACATATGAACAGCGTGGCCAAACAGGATCCGACCTCCACCACTTCTACAGAATCGCAAAGCCTCGTTGCTTTTCGGAATATGCGCAACGACTCCGCGGATCAATGTTTTGATTCGGGGAACCAGCGCATGCATCCACTGCTCACTTTTTTTTTTTTTTTGCTTGACTCCCAAGCCATTTACTCCTGCGTGAGTGGCATCTTTTATAATTGCCGAAAGCCCATCCATCCTACATCCCGAGCCTACAGCCAGCGTGGAGTCGCCCTTTTTACATACGTGTGCGGCTCGCATGTATTCATGCGTTCGCATTCTTTGGATACTTCACGTTCTTTCCGGGGGCTATCTATCTATCTATCTATCTATCTATCTATCTATCTATCTATCTATCTATCTATCTATCTATCTATATATATCTATCTATCTATCTATCTATCTACCTATCTATCTATCTATCTATCTATCTATCTATCTATCTATCTATCTATCTATCTATCTATCTATGTCAGTGGTGGACCCAGGGATACCTCGACAGCGATTTTTCGGCACTTTGAAATTTTTGAGGGCGCTACGGTGACCATCGATGTCCGCGGCGAGCGAAGCACCCCTCACGTCTACCCTTTTTGTTAGGCGCGAAACTGGCTAACGCAACCGCCGCCTTTGTGGAAGCGAGCTTATAACGCTTTCTCCCCAACTCCAATTTTGCCCCTTCAGAGAGTAGAAGCACAGAACACCTATTGACCCGTTTCGCGGAGCAGTTTGCTCTAGAGGAACGAGATGGCGCTTTCGGCGGCGCGCCATACGTTGCCTCAGCGAATGCGCACGAATACGAAACCATTACTGCTTCTGCCGCCCTGCTACTGTTTGATCAGCTGTCGGAAATGCAACTGGGTGTTCGCTAATGCAATGTGCCCAATTCTTGCTGAAAAATTTGCAACGCTAAAGCGAAGACGTGTGCGGTAGTTAGCTGAAAAATTAGTGATTTGCATATTACGGATGGAATCAACCTGTTTCGCCGCTGCAACATGAGGACCTGGTCATATTTATAGCAGATATTACCCAGATTCGTGCATAAAGTTTCAGTTGGTTTTTAGTGCTATTGCATGGTTTGACCATGCCCACTGGTGTCAATAAATTGTTTTCAAACTGCTCACGTGGTTGTCTGCAAGATGTTGTGGATGAAAAAGACACTAAGGGATGCAACTGTGAACAAATAATGACCATTTGGTTACAGGCGTGTGGTTAGTTGCGCACGGACTTTCCCTGATTTTCCAGGGTCTGTCTGTCTGTCTGCCTGTCCGTCCGTCCGCCCGTCTTGTCTTGTCTTGTTTTGTCTTCTTGAGACTGTCTAGTCTACTCTAGTAGTCTAGTCTAGTCTAGTCTAGTCTAGTCTAGTCTAGTCTAGTGTAATATAATATAATCTGCCGTCCACAGGCGCTGAGCAGTGGGCAGGCGGTCAGCGTCTTCCAGCAGGTCATACTCACTCTGGCGGCGGCCGAAGCCGGACTCAACTTCGAGCACCGACACCTTCGCCTCGACAGCGTTTACATCACGAGTACGTCGAGGGAAATCGTACAGTGGAAGGTAGACGGGAAGTGGTTCGACGTCCCAACCCGAGGAGTCGTCGCATACGTCGCCGATTTTAGTGCCGCCCGCGTGGATATAGGTAAATTTTTCTTCTGTTAGAATATAGCCTCTGAGACCGGGCCATGCGCGATTACGTGCCACCCTGTTTTGGAGGTCATGCTGTCAATCGGTTTCCGCTTTTTCCTAAGAAGTTTCTTCGGCTCGAGTGGGAAGCGCGAAACACGTGTGCGTGCATAAAAAATTCACCCACGATTACGATACCCGAAAGCTACACGAAACGCGAGCAGTAATCTTGTTATTTTTTATGAGCAACGGCATAACACCTATGGCCTTATTGCTACGTGACGTCAGCAAATATTGATTTGTATCACGACGTCACGATGATGTGGGTGTCACGAGGTGTGGCATTTCGACACCAACCGTATATAGTTTCAAATTAAAATATCTTACAACCGTTTCCGAACCTTCAAATTTGGTGTCATTCCTTTCGCCTGCGAAAAGCGTTTGGTAGAGTGTCGATAACTTTAAAATATGTGTTAGTACTCCTTTCAAACAAGAGCGGAGTGATTATACCGTTTGTCTCTTCGTGTAACGGGCGTCATCTTCCCCGCAGACGGAGAAACAGAGTTTACTGATCCGCAACCGCTTTGGAAAGACTGCGACAACGACGGCACGCTGAAGGACATTCACAGGATAATCGGGGAAGATATGAGGTAGGGACATCGTCCTGAACGTCACCGTTGCATTCGCTGATATGTTCGCGCTTCCAAATAAGAGTTGATGATATTTAAACCCCCTTCTAGCTTGTGGCAAATCACTTCTGTGAGGAAAGTACATGAAAGGGGAAAATTGAAATCCTCTACAAAGGAAACCCGTTCAAGAAAAAAAAAAAAAAGTGCCTCGCAGTTCAAGAAAAAAAAAAGTGCTCATGTTCAGTGCTTCAGTGCCTCGAGTTGTCGATTAATTCGTCCTCGCTCAGCGATCGGCTAGCGTGCTGGTTAGCTCAGATGGTAGAGCGACCTCCCCGGAAAGGCGTTGGTCCCGGGTTCGTATTCCGGACCCTTTCCCTGTCCCTGCTAGCCTGTGGTCGCGATTTCGTGACATACCGAGTGTGAGTTCCTATAAATCTGAACGTGACGCTTGTACATAAGAGAGATAACGCCCGATTGCGACGTCATGTATAGAGTCCATCTGGCAACGACTACCACTTTCGCTGATTCGGAGAGCGATTTTCCACCGAGGGTGCATGTGCACCTTAAGATTGCACCTGAATGGACGCATCCATTCAGGTGCAAGACAGGGGAGTCATCCCCCACAATACTGACTGTTTTACAGGCTGCCACAGGGTGAGGGATGGTTAGCCTGCCAATTCAGAGCTTGTACAGCGCGAAAATGTGCGGATATATGAAGGCGTTACCCATTTCAGTTTTTCAGAACGAGCCCGAAAATTTCACCCGGGGCTTGGTGTTAAACTATTTTCTGACGTTCTAACCTCATTAAAAGTATTGCTAAGCGCAATGCAGATGTCTTTCTTCAGCCAGAAAAAAATCAGGCTGTGAGTTGTTAAATGACGATAAATGATTGATGTTCAGTCATATGGTGGTGGCGTCTTCTCTTTGCCAAGTGTGTGAAAAACTAGTAGCTATATATATATATATAACGTCGCATCCTTGAAGTAAGGTAAGAGCGCCGACTGCCATGTCACTCTTTCTCTCCCGTGCCTTTAAAGTCGGCCCAACATGTGACCGTGAGCTCGGCGCGGTCTCGATCAAGTTCGTTTGGTTCCCGGTAGGTTTGAATCGATGCACATTTTGTTCGGTTTGCTTTTCGAATCGTTCTGTGCACATTTTATCCCAATAATGCTTGCGCAACTTCGGTCGTTTATTTCAACGTATAACATTTATCGTCTTCGTTGCAAAGTGCGACTGTGGCCGCCGCACGTTGCTGTCGTATCCGTTGTCTTCTCGGAAGAGCGTGCGCTGAGCGCAGCCAACTACCTCCTAGATAGCAGCACAAGGCTTGTGCAATTCGATCCATGACGTCATGTTGCCTTGCCGGACTGCCATAGAATCTAATGGGAATGCTCCCGAGTAAGTCGCGGTGATTTCAACGTCACCGCTTTCGACGCGCCGCGCGCGCTTGTCAATGGAAATTTCGGTTCAGGTAGCATGACGTCATAAAGCACAGGCCTGCCGTCTAGGAGGCGTTGGCGCAGCTATAGCGCTTTTCTATGGAAAGCGCTAAAGCTTACAGCGACGTGACCACGTGTGTCGGGCCGACTCTTCCTGGTCTCAATTTTGTTACGTAATGCCCCGCCCTTTCTCCTTGCTTTGGATATAATAAATGATGGTGATGCGCGTTGACTGCCCGGGCAATCCCAGAGTGTAAAGGGTTGAAGGTTGGTCGAGTTGGTAACGGTTGCATCTCGAATACGTTAACAACGCACACGTACTTAGGAAAAGGGACAATCTGCCTGTTTCTTTTCCTAAGTATATATGTGCGCGCTGCGAACATATTAACGGCCGCTCTAGTGTAGTGATGCCTTTTTCGATGCTAATGCCTTTCAGAGATTTTCGCATTCGGGAGTGGCCGCGTTCGACGCTCCGCCCCGGGAGGGTCTTCGCTTGACCACTCACGAACGCTAATAGCGGCCCAGGATGCAATCCCACAGTTCTGGACGTTTACCCAGACCAACGCCTCCTATATTTAGGAGGCGTTGCCCAGACATATACGTCCCCATACACCATAGGGGGTGTGAAGTGACGTCACGCGCACTCACTGCTGCTGCGACCCGCGCAGCGCCGACTGGGGTGCCCACTGCCCGAGGACGAACGTGCTGTTCGCCTACCACGTGGCCCGCGAGCTGGCCGAACGATTCGCGGTGGACCACCACAGCAGCGACGAGGAGGAGAAGGCGGAGTGGGACGCGTTCCAGGCGTGGAAGTTCCAGCTTCCGTGGTTCCCCAGCGTCGCCCAGTTCGCGCACAGCGCGTTCACCAGCCGGGAGGACGCGTCCCGAACGCGGATTTCTGCGGCTGCAGTCGTCGCGAAGCTGGGACACTTCGTGACGCGATCGCTGTCGTCTCTCGTGGGCGAGGGCGACAGATAGATGTTACGCAAGCCTGACTTCGCTGAATGTGTCTCCTTAAAAGTGTCCGGCATCATAAACCCAGATTTCTTTTTTTTTTTTTTTTTACTCACGCGCACCGATTTAGAAATGAATTGACAGTCATTTAGGTATCCTTACATGGTTTGAATGCGAAAGCATGACGACTGCGATAATTAATTGGTTACGTCCACGATATGTGACGTCATACATTCTCAAGTCTCCTTCACAACTATCTTAAACAGTCTTAATTCACTTTAATCCACCTTGCTCTAATTTTTACAAACCTTAATTCACTTTACTGCACCTTAAGTCACCTAACTATAACTTGTTCTAACTTTAATTCACTTAACTTCACTCTAACCACTTTAATACATTATTGGTTACGCATAATTACTACTAATTACCGTTGTTATACCTTTACTATCTCCTGTATTGCTACCGATGCCATACAAGACGCTGATGACGTCACATTGATTTTTGTACCATTCGTTGCGGTCAACAATTAACGCCGGATTTTCTGCCTCATGGGACATATATAATGTTTTCGCATTACTAAGTGCACTTAATCGTGGCCCCTAGCTGTCGCCACCTGTCAGCACGGCTGGCGCGCGGCTGCAGGTTTGATGACGTAACCGCTGACGACAAAGCTGTATGACGAGCGAATACTGGCGGCAAGCACGCGATACGAATAGGCTGACCGTTATTAATTGTCGCCGTTCTATGGTTTATTTATTTTTCGCCAGTTCCCGCAGCCCGCGGAAAAAGATGGCTGCCCTATAGAAGCACAAATTTACCTTGGAAGCACTGCGATTCTGGTTCATGCATGGCGGGCTCTTCATAGTTTCCACGTTTACTTCTAACCGCGAACTACGTAAACATTGTAATGGCGCCCCGAGAAAAGCAAGTCCCTCTTATACTGCAAGCCGGCTTGTTACGGCTGGGCATCGACTAAAAATGTTACCCCTATTATTTACAGCGGCGTTTCAAGGTATTTTAGCCGGCCCAGGCAAAGCCAAATTCTGGAGCCCCGTCCCACTCTAGTACCAGATTTATGTGTATAATACCGAAAATTTAAAGTTCGCTTTGCGAGGCGTTAGTAATTGCCATGGAAAATTGGCTTTACTTCATTTTAATGACGCCTGTCGTGAACACGCCGAAGGAAACGCAATGAGCATCCTGGGCACGTTCATGCCAGGCGTCATTCAGGTCAAGTCATGTATGGGCTTCACGTTAAGATGTATTTATGAATATTACCTGTTCAATTAAAGAAAAATAATGTTTCAAAATTTTGGGTGTGTGGTGGAATCAAACCCACGACATACATTTTCAAAACGTTTTGTTTAAATTTATATTCAAAGACGCCCTATGTGCTGTTTTCTAAGCGGCACAGTAGGTGGTGCAGCGCGTCCAGAGGAAACAGAGAGAGGAAGCCGTAATCATAAACGCCTCATACATAATGAGTTTCAGTAGCGCCAATATCGTGTGGCGCTACAACACTCCAATGCAAACCGCACTAACGCAGAAATTCATCGTCGGATGGGTTCTGCAGAAATTTTTGTTTTACATTACATCACGACGTTATCTAAAAAGACATGATAGAAGCTTAATAACCTTTAGAGTAGCAATTGATTGTTGCAGTTACCCCTGATTCTAACTACATAGGCAAAGGATAACTGCAGCTTACCCAGAGCAGTCACGGAGGCCTTTCTAGATTGCATATATTAGTAGCGGTATGTAAAAACGGCACCAATGAGAGTGTGAAATTTAAAAGATTTTCTCGTTTGCAATGTGTCACGGCATCAACTGAAACTTTCACAAGTCTATAGAATTGACGATCTTTCTTTATGCACATTGTAAAGATTACAGATGTCATTGACTTTGCATTATTCCGTATAAGCGTCTGTGTACTTTCCAAATACCAAGGGCCTCGGCCTAAATAAGTATATGTAACCCATACCGTACACTACTTATTGGTTAAAGGATGTAACTTCGAACGGTACACTTTTAGGGGCGAAGCTCCTTAGGGTGTGGGTCTGTCCCTCCTCTGTAGTATGTAGTAGTAGTAGTCGTCGTAGTAGGTAGTCACGTCTACTTTTATGAAAAAAATTTGCCGCGTATTTGCGTGCTTCGCTGCAAATGTCGTCGAAAGACGATAGTCTTCTGCCGGCCGCACTACATGAGTGCTGGTCTGATCCGCGGCCACCCGTGATGCTGTTCTCGTACCATTTCCGTCCTGGCATGAAGGTTTGTTTGAACAGATTTCATTTTACCGCATTATTTCATCAAGCGGCCATTTATGTTTTGCCCTGCCTCAGACAGCGCTTCCTTTATGTTGAATCGGCCGCATCTGGCTGGCATTGATAAAATTGAGGAGGCGCTGCGTGAGACATGGACGCCATCTGGCAATACATCGGGAAACATGAGCTTGTGCAGAGGGTTTCCTTCCTCCATGGCAGAGGGCGCTCGTCGGCGCGCAGTCGGGGAACGTCGTTCGTCGGCGCGCATAGCATGGCATTTTCAGCGCAGCTTAAGAAACTAGGGTCTGTAGAGTTACGTATCTATGTATTTTCTATTAAAGGAACACACCTCTTAATACTTACCTAGTGATGTTGCGCCTCAGATATGCGTAATATTTACTTTGTGATCGATAACGTTCACAAGTATGAACAGCCGTACCAGTTTAAGTAGTGTGGGCGGTAAGCAAGTGGTCCAACTTTGGCCGGGTGGCTGAATCGGGTGACAGACAGACAGACCAAATTTTCAGCGTTTAAGTTCCCCAAGAAAGACTATCGTCTTTAAAATGAGCCCGCAAGTTTTCGGGTCACCAGCTCATTGTACCGTATGTTACTGTCAACCGTAAAAATGGAGTGAATAAGATGTGCGAAATGGAATCGCCGTTTGCATTAAACGAAATCTAACATTCTCTCTGACCTGCTGGGAAATCTGGGTATGGGGCAACGAAGTACGCCGAGCGCTTTTCGAAGTGCCGCGCCTCACGCAGCAGCCTGCTTTGCCTGCAAGACGAGGCAACCCTTCTTTTAATCGATTGATCGGATCTGCGTACGCGAGCTAAAAATCAACTGATTTTTGGTCATAAACTGCGAAGAAACAACCGTGCTTTTAGAATGAACATCTTCCTTTAAAAAAAAATGCAGTGGCATTCCACTCTCTGAAGGTGGATGACCAGCGAAGCTGTGCATGTGGCGATTGACCGTTGCTCCGGTGAAACGTTCCAAGTTTGCGGGATCGGGGCCACATGAACGGTTCGCATTTCTTTCCGCCTCGGAAAGGAATGCCTTCCGCCTTATAATGCTTGCGAGTCGGTACATCTACGAAGTTTCTTTCGGGGCACAATATCGATAGCCATGACGGGTTGTGCACAGACAGCCGTTAGCAGAAAGCCTTCGCCCTCACCTTGTGTCTGGCTTTGCTGTGACGAAGAGGCATTCACTCGCCAGCACCGCACACTTGCGATCAAAACTAAGCCAAAGAAGAAATAAAATAAGCCAGACAGCGCAGATAAAACATTTTATTTCTTGAAAAAACGAGTAAAACGCCTACGACGTAGCGTAGGCCCCTTTATATTTAGGCGCATGACAGTATATATTAACTGTCAGTTTAAGATCAGCGAGTGTATGTGATGAGTGGACGTAAGATCGCACGCGTGCGGTTGAAGGTGGTACGTGTTGGTCACGTGGTCGAAGTACTACGCCTAGTGCTGGGTGGGCACGCCGTGGACGCAGCGGCGGGAGCAGCCTACCAGGCAGCAGAGGTGGTTGGCGCTCTCGCAGTCGGCGCTGTGGCGGCATTGGTCCACCTCGTGCTTGTAAGGAGGCATGCAGGGGGCGTTGATCCGGGGACAGGTGAGCTCTGCAAAGAGAAAGTTTACAAAATTTGTTTACAAGTTTACAAGCCGTAGGCAGTGGTGATTGGAGAAGCTTAGCTTAGTGCGTTCCAGCATATAGAACAGTATAGTAATTGGTCATTAGAAAACAAAACGGAGGAAATTACTGCCGGTCGGTAACTGCCCCTTCCGACAATGCCATTGGGGCCCGCTGCAGAACGCGCCATGGGCACAGCTACTGCGGTCAGTAAAAGCTCAACTGTCTTGGTAACACACAGACGTGCTATCGATAAACCAGACGTGCCAGAACGCAGCCTTACCTGGATTCGTCTCTGCCTCGCAGCTATGGTGCACGAAGCACTTCTGCACGCAGTAGTGGAGCGTGCGCTGGCACTTTCCACACGGGCTCCTACGCAAATGGGCGTCGTCGTGCTCCACGCGGCCGGACTGGTGGTGGTAGAAGTAATCCTCCACGTCTCGGTGACGCTGAGGCACGAACTCGTGCACGCCGTGTTGCGTTATCGGTCTGACGTAAGCGTCGGCCGTAACCGGGGGCGGACTCGCAGTCGTCGCAGGATGAACAGGACGCGAAGGCGTCGGAAGAGTTTGTTTGAACGCCGCGTTCCTCGCTAGCGTAGGTTGTGCCGGCGAAACTTGGCCTCCCTGTGCGGTTGGAAGGACTCGCGTCGGCTCCGTGGTTGTGGGGCTCGAGGTGGTGGTGGTGGTTGCTTGTCGACGCACGCCAGCAGTTATCGCTGGGGAGGTTGGGCGTAACGTCGAAGGCTCGACGGGCCGTTGGGATGCAGTGGAAGTCTCGTTGCTGTCTTCTACTGGGGCTCGGGTCAAAGGTGTAGTAGTGCGGTTCTGCAATCGCCCGTCGGGGGCAGTGCTCGTGGCAAGCGAAGGGTGGGTGGTCGTCTCGGTGCGGTTGGACAGTCCGGCGATTTCAGAGGACTGCGAATGAAGTCGTAGTAGCCGGGAAGTCAGAAAAGTCCGGAGATTCGTTTCTGAAGTCGACATGTTGAACCGGGGATTTGTGTCTCTCGTGGGGACGTTGCAAGCTTAGACGGTTCAGTACTTTCAAGTACAGAAGGCGAAGTCTGCGACGTGTTGTCAGGAGGAGTGTTTTTGAAGACAAGTTGCCTAGCGGGGATCTCCGTTTCGTTGGCGGACGCCTGGGGCGCGAGAGGACGGCTTCCGGTTGTCGCGTTGGGAAATGCGCGTTCAGTAGTAGTCTCCACGATTTTGTCAGCAACGCCGACTTCGAGCGGAGTGGGAAGCCGTGCGAAGCCACCGGTGGGCTTCGAAGACGAAGCGACCGTTACTGCGGCAGCCTGGCGAGCAACGAAGTCCGCGGGTGGCGCAGGGACAGTCGAAGACGTGAATTTACTGTTTGTGCCAGTGGCTGTTGACGTCCCACCAGTGTGGGCAGCTTCGCTTCCATTGAATTTCGTACGAGTATCCGTGAAACCGGGCTCTCGGAAAGCGACGGTGGTCCTCGAAACAACCGGCACGGCAGCTGAACCCCGGGTAGAGCCCGTTTCTCTTGGGGTGTCGGGTTTAGTGGGTGGTTCCGAAGAGCCTTGAGCGACGCCCATTGCTGTTGACGTCGTCACAACGCTGGGGTTTGTTGTTTCAGTCGACTTATTACCGACTGTCGGCGAACCTAGGGTAGGAGTCGCTGTGCTGCCGACGCCCTGCTGCAGCAGAGACTCAATCACCGTAGTCGCGAATGGCGCGCCGTCGTTGAGCGCCTTTCCGTGGTCCCCATGGGATTCATGTTGAGCAGACGTCGTCGAAACAGCCTGCGATTCTTCTCCGGGTGTGGTACTCTTGTTTCGCGAATCCTTGTCGGCAGAAGAGCCGATAGCTTGGGTAGTGGAAGCCACGGGCGGAGAGGACTTGGTACCTCTACCGGTGTCCGATGAATCCGTGAACATACTACCGAAGAACGAGTGGGTAGGGTCGAACTCGGAGAGGTCGACGGTCCTTCTGACGGCATCTGTCGAGTGTGCGCTCGGAGGTTGCGTCGTTGTCATTTGCTGCAGTTCATTAAAATCCGGCCATAAAGGCGGTGCTGTGTTGTGCTCGTGAAAAGAGTGAACCTGATGCCAGTGGGGGTAGTTCTGATCGTACTCCTGCGTAGTCGTACTCGCCGAACTCCGAACTTGGCTCTGCAGGCTTAGGCGGGAAGACGGGAACACCGTGAACGCCGCGGTGGTGTGCGTTCGAGGAACCCCCGTTGAACTCGAGATGCGTCAAGGCCGGGGAACTGTCGAAGTTCACGAAAGTTCTTCCGTGGCTCGAGGATACTTCCGAAGCACCGGCCTCTTTCGCGGGTCCGTATTCCGTGCGCCGGACGCGGCCGCAGGTTACGGAACCCGCGAGAAGCGTCGCTAAAAGTACGGATAAAATAGTTGACACGCCCATCTTGGAACTCCCGCTGTACCGGCACGCGTGCGTTCTATACGTGCAATAACCGGTGATGGGATCCCGCGCTGAGTTTATATAAACCACTTCGAGCGGTGAGGAGGAAAGGGCGGCAAGCTTGACTTTAACTCTACTAAGTTTTCCCCCTTGCTGTCACGAATGGCGCTAGCAACAAGCCACTGCTGTGTGTTCAACCAAGTTTATTTGTCAGCCGGATAGGGGCGGTGAAGCGGGCAAATTAAAAAAAAAAAAAAAGAAAGTGCTGTGTGCGTGCGTTTCAACTTTATTTTTATTTGTCCTTTTTTTTTAACCTTGAGCGTAACTGTGACATCACGTCATCCACCATTTTATATTGTTTTCGATGCTGATCAGATTTCTTTAGTAAAAAAAAAAAAAGACAGCTAGAGTAGCACGAAGCGCATGCTTTCATCATCACCACCTGATCCCCCAGATAAGTCTATCTGTAGATCAAACAGGCTCGTTTTTCTGGAGATTTGCCACAAGGCGTATGTAGCAAGGAATCTTCCTTTCTTTTCTTTTTTTTTTAGATCTAATAATACCATGCAGACATCTGTGACGCAGGTACCACAGCAGTGACTTTGCGAAATCTTTGACCGGTAATCGGTGGGCATGCTTCACTGAAACACTATAGGGTTGAGTTTAGCCTCCGAGCGTCTTGCGCCTGATTTGTTTAGTTTCAGTTATCCATGCCTTCTTGAAGTGTGTATGATTTCTTTTGAGCATGCGATAAACGCTCAGTGGGTAGACAACGCGCATTGTCTCGCCTCTGTGCTTGATCTTGTCAAAGTTTCCTTTCGCGCAGAACAGAGCGGGGCACTTATATCTATAAGGGAGGTGACTTCGTAGTAGGTTGTGGCTAAGGTACCTGCTCTTTACATGCGGTTTTTCGTTCGCATTTTCTATGTTCTCGATCTCACGTAATTGAATCGTTTGGTCCGCCATTTCTTTCGCTGCGTTAGCATTAGGAGTGTCAAAGTGGAAGAAATTTGTGTACGTGAAGTGTGGAAAGCCGGTCACGTGGTTGAGGTAGAGAGGAAATGGGGGAGCTTAGCAGAGCGTGTATATATGTATGTATGAATCCGGTAGGCAGTGAAAGCCATAGAAATCATAGGAGGCGATTAGCTGCGGTTGAAATTGAAATGTAGAAAATAATGAAGAAAGTTATGAGGAAATGAAGGTGGACGCAAAGATAACTTGTCGCTGGTGGGAACCGAACCTTCGCGTATTGCGAA
This sequence comes from Dermacentor silvarum, assembly GCF_013339745.2. NCBI lineage: Eukaryota > Metazoa > Arthropoda > Arachnida > Ixodida > Ixodidae > Dermacentor > Dermacentor silvarum. Next base: position 21,658,715 of record NC_051163.1, read on the forward strand.
GGTCGTGAGTTCGGTAACCCCCCGGCGACAAGTTATCTATTGGTCCACTTTAATTTCCTCGTAACTTTCTTCGTTATTTTCTACATTTCAATCTCAACCGCAGCTAATCGCCCCTATGATTTGCATGGCCTTCACTGCCTATACTGGTTTTATATGGTCTGATTAATAACAATCGAGCCCCTCTGTTTCCCTTCTCATCGTTCTCTCTCTCTCTCTCACACACACACACACACACACACACACACACACACACATATATATATATATATATATATATATATATATATATATATATATATATATTGCAACTTACGTTGGCCTGCTCCGGACAGGACATGTGTCGAGTGAGCTCCTGAATACTACCTTGAAATGTGGTGATCGCGGTGTAAATCATGGATCGAGGACACTAAAGAGGTGTGACGCAATGCTAACGCATTTCTCACGCATTTACTGCGAACATTGTCACAGATTTTTTTTTCTTCGGGACAACGTGCCTACACTGCTTGTCGTGCGCACAATGCCGACGCATTGCTAAATTGATACATCGTACTGAGGCAACGCCACTTACATAGCTAAGTGGCTTTGACTGAGGCCACTGGGCGCCATTACTAGCACGATCCACGCTCTTTGAAAGCAGAAGACATTAAAGATACACATGACGAGTGCCATGTTTTACCGTAGTGGTGACATATGGCGCCACAGTTCGAATATTGCAGGGAAGTCAGCATTTTTTTTTTTTTTTTTTTTTTTTTTTTTGTAGTGGCGTCGCCACAGAAGATGCGCAATTTATATTTGTTGCGAACGGAACAGGCAATTAATGCATAAAACCTTGGCAATAAACTGTACTCACCAAAAAATACTACCCCTGTGGGAAGTTTCAGCGCGAACCAACCGGTAGTTGGAAGAGACAAATGTATACCTGGCGCTCTTATTTATGTTACCACCCAGAAGCGTGCTTCACCACACGCAGACTCTTGCAGTGGAGAAGCCAACTTACAAGTGCGCCACGGACAAAGTTTCATAGAAGGAGCCATAAGTTGCCGCGTAGTAAGCCATCTAGTGACAAGGGTACAGCTCGCATATTTTTCACCTTGTCGTTCAGTTTAACCTGCGGCTTCCTTACTGATCTGACGTACGTGTCCCAAAAAAGAAAGAAAAACTTCCGGCGGCGCATGCACCTTGATCACCGTCGGAGATGCAAGCTAGCTGTTGCAGAGACGTGAACTAACTGAGCTGTCAGCGATTAAAACCCCGGACGGCCCAGTCAAACAACGATGTCACGCGTTTTTCCAAACAACTGCCATGTGAGAAACTAAAACCGAAACCAGAACTGAAAGCTTAATAAGATACCAGATATATCAATGTACTGATAATCTTGATTCACCACATATATGCTTCACTATAAGCGAAGGCTTTTATTGCGTTGACCTTTTACATTTTCTTTTCTTTTTTTTTTCTTTCTTTTTTTTGGGGGGGAGAAAGGAAAGTTTCGAAATTCATTTACGCAGCGCTCACGAGGGGGCCAAGTCCGACGTCATGGATACCGAGACGCCGCTTTAAAAACAAGTGTGGGCCCGTGAGCGGTGCCTGCGCGATGAGGCGCTTTTCTCTTAAATGTCTAAGTTGTAGGAAAAGATGACTCGCCCAACAGTCTCTAGATGCATTTCCTCTTGTGTAGAACTCAAGTTACGTCGCTTCGCCGTCCGATAGTTATGGAGGACGGCTAGTGCAACAGCCCCTCCGCCGTTTCTCCCAACATCCGCCTTTTGAGTTTCGTTTTGCTTGGCTTCCGTCGCTGTGGGCCGTCTGCGGCGGCATTTTAGCCCGGCGTTAAGTTTTTCAGCATGACGTTTCAGTGGGACGACTTCGCCAGGGAGTACTACTGGGTAAGCTGAGCGATTGCGGTGGCATTGAATTGCACCCAACTTTGGGCACCAGCGCGGTTAATGCACGGCGCCTATATCACTAATCATCTTCAAGTTCAAGGATTTAGGCATCTGACAATTCATTCTCAAAGCTGAAAGGAAAAAAAAAATAGAAAAGGTTTGCTGACTTAGCACACGTCTTTCTGCAAACTGGTCGTTCAACAAGAATCTCTCTCGCTTCGCGGAGTTAAAAATATCAAAATGTGGGCGCGGTGGGCCACGCGCACCGATTTGCAAGCGCAGTCCCGATGGCCTTGCACAATGCTCTTGCTAGCTGCGCTTGGTAAAAAAAAAAAAAAAAAAAAAAAAAAAAAAAAAAAAAAAAAAAACCCATCGCGGAAGGTAGTTGCGTGCAACAGAATGTACCCATGTTTGCTATCTAGTGTGCTGAAATGCAGGCGTTGGTAAACTAAATTCTATATAGAACAAGTTAGGTATCGCTCGGTCCTGCTGTGTGGAACCTGTTGCACGCAATTACGAACCTGCACCGCTCTCTGAACGTGCGTAAGTTCGAAACGAATCTATTTATCTCGTAGTATCTCGGACCCAATATGATATGTTGCTTCACTTAAACCTCTGGCTGCTGCCTCCGGTGAACTTCGCAAGCATGAAATATGCAACCCCTCACCCATATCCCTCCCGTTTTTTCTTCTCTATCTGACGCAGGTCATTCTTCTAGCGATATTTGCTGTAATGGCACTAGCTGCCATAGCGATTTGGGCAATACTTCGATGCAGGTACGTGAATATTCGCATGCATGCTGTATTCTGCATTCATGATCAGGATTCTCATGTTCAATCAAAGTAGAGAAAATCAGCTAAGCAGATCAATGGCCAGCTCTCCGGGTGCAATTGCATAATCATTCTCCAGTATACTGCAGTCTCCATTAACAAAATTCCCATGGTCATATCAATTGAAGTGCAGCAATAACTGACTGAGCAGGTTAATAATCAGCTCTTAGGAAACATTTGTGTAATAATCCCCGAGCACACCGTACGCACCCCGTTTGCAGGGTTCCAGCGTTCATATCAAAGTAAATTACTGAGCAGGTTAATGACCATATGCCCGGATATGTGTCGTTTCGGTATGCAGATATCCTCGACACGAGTACCTGGCACTCGACAACGAAAGCAGCTTCATCTTAGATCGGCTTGAACTAAGCCGGAAACTACGTGGTGATATCGATCGCAGTAAGTGTCTATCGTAAATTGCCACAATTGGCAGCAACGATATTGCTGCAGTGAAAGTAGGATCTTTTAGTTAGCAGCACTTAATTGCTTACTTATCTTAGTAGCAGCACATATCAAGGTGACATATCAGTGTCATTGACATTGGATAGTTTGCGTGGAAACTTACTCGTTGCTATTACGACAACATTTGTCAGAGGTGTAGTGGGGATTTGCCTAGTGTCCTATATATAGGACGACTCGAAATCATCAAATACAAAACAATTGTTTTACCAGTAAACTGATGATACTACATTCTGAAGCCTCTGAAAGGCTTTTTATCGAAAAATACTTTAAACATTTTAGCTTGTTAAAGTTTAGGCATATATGGGTTAAGTTTGTGTTGTGAGAAATAAACTCAAACTGAAACAATTACAAATGGCAAGTTTGCCATCTTTGAAAGACAGATGATATCTGCCTTTTCAAGGCACTTTATTTGAAAAGTGACGAGTTTCTGCTTTCCCAGATGAGGCCTTGATCAATTGCCAGTACTATCTTCGGGGCTCAACAAGGTACTTCCTTCGTTACCAGCTCTGCAACATAGGTGAGTTGGGCACATATCAGAAGTCTAGCCATCGTGGCGAGCTACTACTTTTTCTGTTCCTTGTGTGTCGTTCCGTTCAATCAGAGTGCACCAAAGAATGTGTGCTAAATTTGCATGTCCGCGCTCCCCTGAAAAAGAAAATTAAAACAGAACAATGTGAGTCCTACACGAACTGCAGTACACTCAGAATGACTGCGGCAGCCTTAATCGTCGGAAACGTTTTCCTTACCACTTCGACTTGCATTAACTTCATTTTTGTAACTGGGGTTAGTTGGGCAATTTGTAAGCGGCCAGCCAAGGAGAAATAAAGGTTGAATTTGCTTAAGCAGTGAATCATAGCTGCAGATTCGTCTTTTACAGTGAAGCTGTCATTGCAACCAGAACAAACCCAAGCGAGAACAAGGAAAGTGTAACATTTAAAGATGTCTGTACTTACGTGAGGACGAACCAAAAGATGTAGTGTGCTGAAAACTTTAGGTGTTGGAGTGACAGGGACGGCGATTCGGGAAAGTGTGAATGAATTAGATGCATTGTGGGAAGTTAAAGTTTTGTTAATAGCTTCCTCACGCCATTTCCCAGTTTTTAAGAAAGGTTTCGTAGGGGAGGGTAGTCACAGTGCAGTAATTGCTACTGCCTTTGATATGTGAAGGAGCAGTGTGGCCGAGAGGAAGCATGCTATGTTGGGGTTGCACCAAAACTTCTGCATACACTTTGAACATGGGACATCTTTCTATGAAGCCAGGATCTTGGGACAGTACCCTTGCACTTAGCGGCAGAAGAAAGCCACCAGAGCTCTGCTGCAGTTTTTAACATGAACCGATTGGACTGTGCGACTGTCTATCAGTCAGTACAAAACGGGACTGTTCTGCCAAAGAGAACATTCTAGTTCATTTACACTTCCAGCATGCCTGAACTCTGTGCTATTTCCTTCTCGTTACCTTCCTCTCCCCTTTCCGTCTCAACCGATGTATTGTAGCCGTCTGGAATTTGACCTGGTTAACCTTCCTGCTTTCTTGTATCTATCTATCTTATCTATTCCAAATTAATGAGCATGGGTCATGCCAAACAGCGCATATCATGAAGCAGCCAACTTGAAAGGCCGCATAGGGCTGTCATTGTAAAGAAAGTGGTGGTGCTTGTGCACTGCAGGCAGCCGCATGGACCGGCACTGGTTCGTGGTGCGGGATAGTGCGACGCGCACCGAGCGCCTTCTGACGGTGACAGCACTTCCAGATGCGTGTCCACTGCGCCACTCGCCCTGCCAGGTCCGGCCGGGTCTTCAGGAGATCTTCCTTGACCTCCAGCACCCTTATGTACACCCGGTGCTCGACATCGACATCAAGGTACTTTGTCCACATGCTTTGAATAACTATGATTGCTTTCTGTTTGAATATTCAATAATGGGTCGAAGGCCATGGCGGCAGCAGCGTTTTGCTATTGAGCTTGAGGCTGTGGGGAAAATGCTGCTGTACCAAGCTTTGAGTACACGTTAAAGAAACCAAGTGGTCAAAATTCATGCAGAGCCACTATGGCATCTCTCATGGCCAGATTGTGTCTGTCAGATATGAAACCATATTATTTAGTTGTAAGAATGACTTCGCCATGTGTCATCTGTCAAGAATGTCTCAGGAACACAGTTTTTTTTTTTTTTTTTAATTTAGAGCCCGGTATTGCACGTAACCTATGCACACTTACAGCTACAAGTGTCTAAAAGGAAGGAATAAAAAAGAGAAGAGAATATGTGGATAACCCAGCAGCTAACTGCATGCAAGGATTCTGAAATAATTTCTATCTGTTGGCATCACGAAGCAAAGCCTTAAAGAATAGTGTTCTTTAGATATGCCTAGTCATCACAGATTGTACTAATGCTCTCTGCTAAAGAGCGCTGCTGCTTCACGGCAATGCGCCACACATTGCTGTGAAGCCCCACTGGAAGGTGAATTTACACATGGTTCACACCCTCACTTTGTACTGCTTCTTGAAATTTGGATGCAGGTAATATGCAGTAAAATCCAGTATCCAGTATCTGCCTTGTGCTTAACCGGGTTTTTTTTGTTTTGTTTTTGTGCATATCACTTTTTGTAATGATCCTCCTTGGACACAAGATACTTGTGGACTGGGGCATTAGTTTCCTGTCAGGGTCACTTTTATTTAACACATTTGTTGAGCACATTCTACAATCCATGACATTTTGCTTTTCATTCACGGATAAAAGATGAGGCTGTGGTCAAAAGCTGCGTGCCTTGAAAAGCCTTCAGTCCCATACCATGTGCCCGAGGCATTAATATAATGTGCCCCATAAGTATCAGCGAATGCCTATTGCAACATTGATTCATGTTGCCTGATGTTATACTGCGTAAAAACTGAAAGTATCAGTGAAAGTCATTTATCAGTAATGCAGTCCCAGCACTCTTGCTGGGCTGCACTGCAACACACGTTGTGGTTGCACGGTGAAACAAAAAAAAAATGTGGTTGTAAGCCTGAATTTCTTCTAGAATTATTTTGCCGAGACAGTGCATGATGCTGCGTGGATATGTTAATCTCAAGCTTAAGAATAGCGCAAAAAAAAAAAAAGATATGGAAGATGAGGACAGGACAGGTGCTAACTTCTAACTCAATTTATTACAGGAAACCAATGCCATCTTAAACTGCGAACACATGCGCAAGCAGACACGCAAAAAGCAGCAACCGTACAAGCGCTGGTTTTCATAACATTGTTAATAAGACAGCCATATCTAAGCTTGTATGTTGACTGTTTTTGTGTGTGCATGCATATGAAGTATACTTTGATGCAAGTTTCCCGTAATAAATTCAGCTGGAAGTTAGTGCCTGACCAGTATTTGTCATCCATGTCTTCATTGTGCTATACTTAAATCATGGATCAACTAGCCCTGCAACGCGCATTAGTCACGTTTATCTGAACATGACATTAAAGCCTTCTAACTTGCAGGTCTTGGCTGAACGCCCACACGTGGTGGTCGTGTCTCCGCTGAATGATGTTGGGTCACTCAAAGATCTCATATACCATGTGAGTGCAGTTTTGCTTGTTCTTAAGTGTCGGGAAGAGTTATGAAGAGACAGTTGAGGAAAATGTCAGCTAGTAGCTCAGATACTCGAGCTGATGGATGACATCTGAAAATGTAGTTATAGTGTTTTAGTCAGAACCAGTGAATGATTTATTCAACTTGAAATTGAAAGTACTCTAGTAACTACTGAGCATGTATTATAATTATAGCATTAAAAGCAAACAGAAATGGGACTCTCTTTGTTCTTATAGTTACTTAACACTTGCTTTACAAATTACAAAAGGTAATGCCAGTTTCACTATTGAAATATTTATTTGCCCCCCACCCCAAACACACACACGCACCCACACACTTTGATTTATTAAATTGCTCAGTTGTTATTCACCCTTTTATTGTTGCAATATCTCGTGGTTTATACACTTGCAATACTCTTCAATTTGTACACAACTCTGCTGCAACTTTCTTAGTTTTCACTGATCAGCTGGTGAATAGTCACTATGTATAGAAACATCATACCTGCTTACCAGCATATCAGATATCCCAACAACAAACTCTCTTGGAGCTGGTAAATGGTGTCTGCTCAACCATTCAAACAGGTCCACCAATGGTGGTTTCCATAATGAGTAACAGGATAAGCAGACATTCTGGCACCATAGAAAGGACAAAAAACAAAGAACTGATTTACAACATAAAAAGAATAGTCTGTTGGAGAGCCGTTTTAAAGAACATTTTAGAGAAATTAAGTTAAGCTGAATTAGTAAATTAAAATTTTGCAGTACTATCAAGCATTTTTTATAATGAAGTCGCATTGGACATATCCAATACTTACACCCAATATTTCTTATAAGCATATACAGCCGACATCCGTTAATTCGACCGTGACAATACCGACAAAATTGATCAAATTATCCTGCAGGTCTAATCAAACAAGATGCAGAAAAAAATTCTGCTGATTCATTTTGCAGCATTTGACCGATTGTAAGACACCCCCTAATGAAATGCACGACCGCTTACTATGTGTACAAAGTAGAAAACGAACTTGCAAATGACATTAAAGCTCCTTCCTAAATAAAGTAGGAATCTGACGAGCACCCGGTTTTTTTTAGCAAGAAAAATGGGCAAGGGTCTAACTTGCATTGCACAAGAGTGGCCGGTTTTCTAATGTCAGCTTTGCCGCAATAGAGCTGCGTTATGCGGTAAAGCATACAAACACTGTGAAGGCGATTTTATTTTCATATCAGATTGCACTGCGCTGGCAATTTTTTGCCCAATTTTCTTGGAAAAAAGAAGGCGCGCATTAAATCGGGTAAATAATATCATCGGACATTGTGAGCTACCGTTATTTCTTGAAAAAAAAAAAGTCGCAGTTTGCCTGAAAGGCGAAGCATTGCTTGCGATACCAAATTATTAGACAGCTATACGAAGTAAGGATAGTAGTTTTATCAGCCGTATAAACTTGTAAACATTTGCTTACTAACTAAATTAACAAACATGGCGTCAGGCGCGCACAGGCAAACATGAACGCATCTCACTCAATGACTGTGCAAACTCGCTGTCAAAAACGCTGGCGCGAGGAAGCACGGCAGCAGCAGTGAACGAATTAGCCCTAGTGCTGCCTCTCGCTTCAACGCAAACTAAGCGGCGAGAACACAGCGCACACTAAGTTATCAGCACTCGGCGCACTCTGCCCACATTGCAGATCGCTTTCAAGATAGGGCCCACATGGGCTTGGCCATGCCATACACAGCTGTCGCTGGAGTAGAGTGGATTATGAATTATTTCATACCATGGCTGTTGTAGGTCGGCAAAAGTTTTTGAATCTTGCCAACTTGAGCCTTGGTCTCTTGAAATACAGTGCAGTCAGTCTTTACCTATAAATATTTTACAGCTTACCTTTCCAACGCCAGCTTACATGAAGTCATAGCAAGCTGGCGCGGGAACCTCTAGGCAGCTTTGCCAGCTGTCTTTAGTATTTGCATTTTTTCTGGCTCACCATGCCTCTGCTCATAATAAGAGCGGTCTTTAGGTGTTGCTGGAAGGTAATTTGTTAATACAGCTAAAATTATTTTTATTTTTAGCGTCTCTTTATGGCTACACTTTAGTGTCCCTTTAAAAACATGGGCGGTATGCAGAGCTTTGAGCATTGCATCATGCAAAAGGATATACTTGCATTAGAGAGGGTAGTGCCACCTAGGTTCGGGATCATGCATCTCGACCCGACCAGTGCTGCCCCCTGCCTGCATGCAGAGCAAGTACAACGAAGACTGGCAGGAGAAGTACCGTCCGCATGGGACGGGCCTCCCACAGGATCAGGTGCAGCGTCTGGCCAAGCAGATAGTTGAGGGCCTGCTTTTTCTACACGAGAAGGACTTCCCGGCATTCTACAACCTACACCTGGGCAACGTCATCCTTCAGAATGGCGTGGCCAGGTGTGTATTGCCACTCCATCTGTTATTTTTTGTCTTTTCTGTCCAAGTTATCTGAAGCTTGAATTGTTCAATGGCGAAATAAATATGGTTCAATACAAAAGCGTGGGCCATTGCAGATACTGAGTGTTGCGTAATAGGATCGCAAGGTGTACATGAACCTTCGGGATAAACCATTGACTGATTCCAACTCAAATCTTGCAATGTGGTTTTACTCTTATACAATGTTTGTGAGCATTATTTGCCTGCTGTGTTCACAACTGAGTGTAAGTGTACGTCGTATGTGGAGATGATGCTCAAAAATATGACGAATTTTCTGCAGTGGAGCAACAGTGCGATCTGTCGCCACTACAGTGAAAGGTGTGTTCCACATGGCACTACTGTTACAGCAAAAGCGATGATTTCTTAATGGCATTGCCACAGATAAGACGCATTTTGGCTTTATTGCGAATGAAACAGGCAGATAACAATTGCAAATGTGGCATTAAACTGAATCCACTACAAAGCACGAGTCTCTATGTGAAATATAAGCACGAATCAGCCAGCGGTTTAGCTGGACAGACCATGTACACCTTACTTTCGTACTTATGCAACACTCAATACAATGTCGTCCTCAAACACGAAGACAACTCAAAGACGTAATCACCTTTATAGCCAGTTCTTGTTGCCAACTGGTACGTTACAAATGTGAAAAACGAAATTTTTTTAAAATTTAAATACTCTGGTTAGGCACCGAAGGTGTTATTTCCGTAAATGCAGAAAAAGTACATAACCATCTCCTCACATTCCGTGTTGCAAAAGCCACTTTTCTTAGCCTAAACACAGAGTTGAGTGTGCAACATCTTGTGGTAGGTTGGCTTGTTGATGCAACGTCCTAGATTTTGATGTCATCTTATACCCCAGGGAGATGGGCACATTTAGGGACACTTCGAGCAAGTGTACTTGGCCGTTACTCCCACTACGTTCACGTGGGAACGTAGAAGTGAATATCTGTGCAAAACTTCGTCATGTGCCGGAAACGCACTATACTTCAAATTTTCCCGGTTATATGTATGTTTGTCATTTTGTGAGGTGGTTTCAAAGCTTTGAACAAGTCGTCTGCTGGTGTTGGCACTTGCTTTCGTTTGTGTATTTCACCGTCGCGATAGGGCGTGAATTAAGCAAGACGTAGCATGATTCAACTGCATCCAACTTTTTTACTGGTGAGCGTGCCAGTTGGGACGGCCAGAGCAAAACCTGTCAGCGCGTGCAATCTGAGATCACGAACCAAGTCACTTTCATCACTGTCGTTTGGGTTTGCCGATTTATAACGGCACCTGTCAACATACACAACAGTCTGCTTATCAAACTCCACTCTGTGTTTTGCAGGCTCACAGGCCTGGAGAATGTCCTGCTGGGCTATGTGCCCAGGGTCTCAGCATTCATCCGCAAGCGCATTTGCGAAGACAAGGAGGTCGTCGACGCCGTCTGCTTTGGTAAGCATTATGACATTAGTTGTCTTCCTGAAACGTTCAAGTGCTGACACATATTTTTGATGCTGTAGAAACGCTTCGACATGCTTCTTACACGTATAAGGGAAAACACTTATCAAGTATGAAGGTTGGGAAACATAAGATGTTTTAATTTGATGTTCGAAGTTGGTCTCAAAATGCCATGCCTGACGTCATGACACAGAGCAAAATTTGTTGACTGTGTGTAGCAGTAACATTAGGCACCCACCGTGGTGGCGTAGTGGCTTTGGCATTGCACTGCTATGCACGAGGTGGTGGCATCAAATCCCGCCCTCGGTGCTGCATTTTGATGGAGGCAAAACGCAAAAACGCCCAAGTACCGTGCATTGGGCGCACGTTACAGAACACTCGATAATCACAATCTGCGGTCTCCCACTACGGTGTGCCTCATAAACAGATCATGGTTGTGGCATTTAAAACCCCAAAGGTTACAAATAAACAATTTTTTTTTATTAAGTTAGGTATTAATGGTGTTTCTCATAAAGAAAATCAGAAAGAGGTGCTGTGCACATTACTTCCAGCTGCACTCGTGTGCGGCAGCCACAGCAATCGTGGGAACTAAGCGAGCGAGCATGGTGCGACGTCGTGACTAACCCACCTCCTGTGTTCCGAAACTATAACTAGTTAGTAGAAATAGGCGTTATAGTAAATTATTTAGGGCACTCTTATGCATGCCAGTATTTTTTTCTAGAGTTTATGGTGTTTAAACTACGTAAGGCAAAAAGATGACTGGTCAAGAATGTCGTGTCAGCGCTCAATTAAGGCTTAGCACATAGCCAGATATCAGCTTGTGTCGCTCAATTGTATCAGCTCTTATCAGCTTGTGTCGGTTTATCTAAGGCACTGACAGACAAGTAATTCACTCTTTTATGGTAGGCAGTGCAAAGACTTTACAGGGACACTAAACTAAGAACAAAACACCACAGTGCCTGTGGTGCTTAATTCTTTGTTCAGTGTCCCTGTAAGTCTTTGCGCTGCATACCATCACGGATTTGTACCAACTAGCCCGGTCCAACTGCTTGTTAAAGTCTCTATTGTACACTTATGCTGCTGATGTAGGTGCAAACATTCCTTTACACCAGTTTGCAATGCTGTCACATTTTGAGCAAAATTTTGTTTGTTATATCCGACAGTTGTTAAAAAATAACGAATGAAAATCGTCGCCCACAGATCTGCAGTTTGGGCCTTGCAACAGAATTAAGCAAACTTCCAAGCTAGGCTGAGCCAAGTTTTTGACCAACACAAGCTCTGTGTGCTTTTCATTAACGGTGCCAATGACCACAGCATGTCTTTTAACAGCGAAGCTGTTTAACCTGGGCGTTTGCTGTCAGGTGTAACGCCGAAATGTGGGCCGATCCTGATGGTAATGCAGAAAGGATCCAAGCGCAATGGCACATAACCCTGTGAACTAGCGAAGGTGTTTAAGCTCGAGGATGGTCTGTCTAGTGTACACTGCAAAACTACCACCTGGCAATGACATCACCATGCGTTGCCTAGCAACGCTTCGCCCCAGCTGCACCGACTGCGCCGAGGCTCGCCACAGCTGCGTGAGCCATGACGTCATCGCGCATGCCGCATCGCTTTGCCTTAGCTTTGCCGAGCCATGAAGTTAATGCGCCGTGCGGAGTGATTGCCGCGGCTGCGCAGAGGCGGAGCCAAGTCGTGACGTCACTGCGCTGATCCACAGGATATATAGCTCCGTGTCGCCGCCGCGGTAACACAAAAGCCCCGCCGTCTCTGCGCCAAGCACATCACCGTGAAGATGGGGGAGCCAAAGAAGAGCATCACTCTCGAAGAAGAGGAAGCGCGGTGCGAAATACGCTAGCCGCTACTCGAGAGCAAGTGAGACGACTTCGGTCCGATCCCGAGTATCGCGCCGCCGAAGTGGCGGCAAAACATCGGCGATTCGCAGAAGATTCGGAGTTACGAGCCCGCAAAACCAAGCAAAAGCGCTTGAGTGTCCAGACGCATCCAGATACTTTAATGACAGAGTGTTCGTTACTCCTTGGACTGTCGATGAGTCTGGGGTGATCTTGCGCAAAACGTGGCCGAGTCTCGAAGCATAACCTCGCAAAAACTTGGCCGAACCGAAATAAAGCTAGGTGGGGTCGCCAGCTTCGCTGTTTGCCCAGTCTTCGCACGACAAGTGTGAAGCTGCCCCTAATTTTTTTTGCGTGTAATGACTTAAACATACTGAGGAGCACATTTAAAGTTAGTTTTGCAGGCGTTTTGGCTCTTTATGCCGCTGGCTTGCCTAGTAACATTTTCAGCTACGTATGTGAAAACAAACATTTTCTTCGCTATAACTGATACCACTTCATATCATGCATTTTTGGTTTTGTTGTTGTAGTAGAGTACTCACTGAAATAAAGCACAGCCAGACAAATTGTAGATTTATGTGTATACTGTTGTGAAGACCAGACTTCTTTTTCACAATTTTGACCAAGTGTGGCCCTTGCACAGGGGCAGGCTATTTCCATCCTAGTTTTCCGGTCGTGTGAGATACCCATGATCTCTCTGTACCAAAATAGCAAGCACTATTGTCTTCATAACGAATTTATTTGTTCCTGCGAGGTGCTCTTTCCCTATGGACCATCAAAGTATGCAGTTTTTCTCAATGCCAAAGTTGTGGTCGGCTGCACGCTTGCTGTGCTCTTAGGCATACACCACAACGTTTAGCTGGACTACAGCTCTGTATGCTATCAGACATTTTCTTCTGGCAGCTTTAGGGGATTAACACAGTGCACGGATTATTAAAGTAAACACCCCCTTTGTGTACACATACGCTGTAGCGAACTGAAATCCTGTATCCTCCAACAGAAAAATATGTGCTTTCTATGAATGAAACTCTGACTTGCATAGGAAACTCACCCACTTGTTGAGAAGCAAGCAAAAAAAAAAAAAAAAAGAAAGATATCATGTTCTGTTTCTTAACTGCGTTTTTGTGTACTTTCAAAAACCAGGTCATGCTCTGTTTGAAATGGCTGCCGGTTACGAAATGTCCACAACGAAGCCTACAGACAAAAACTATGCCGATGTTGAACACTGCCCCGAAGTGTATCAGGTTTGTGCAACCTTTTTGTTATTTCACCCTTCTTAAAGGCCTCGGACGAGCTCAGTTTGCTTCCGGTCAAAGACACTTTAGTATTGGCTTTTGATGAACCTGACTGATAAAGTATATTTTAATGCTGTTGCCAGGGTGATTGATGAACTGAGTGCATAGAAAGGTCTCATAGTTACCATTGAATGCAACGTATTGCAGTACAGATCTGTACTAGAAGTGCTGCGAACATTCGAGACTTAAAAATAACGAATTGAATATTGCCCTATTTGATTTGGTCTTCAAATGGAATTGTTGCTGTATTCATAAATACAAATAACCTATTATTCGAGTAGTTCTCGAATATTTCAAATTGCCAACTGTGCACAATCAAGCATAAAACTGGAGCAAAAGTGCCATAATTTTCATCCCAGCGGTTATAGTATAGACATAAAACACAACAAACACACATAGGGGAGAACTCTGCTTTGCTCTGCGAGGCAGATTTCTCCAGCTAGATAGCCTATCATTCACACTCATCAATGAGTCCAGAGTATGTGAATAATCTGCCATTTGGTCCTAATGCTCCATTCGTGTTTTAATAGACAATGCTTCATAACGTGCAGTGTAATGGCTGGAACTTGCTAGCGCTGTGAATGTACTAGCGTGTAAAAGTCATTTCATATTAATAATGGTGAAAACGGTTGTTCATTATATGACAATTATTCAAAAAGCATTCAATATTTGATTCGGTCTCACAAATGACAATATTTGCACACCACTAGTTTATACCTGTTGAACTCGAGATGGTCTGCAGAGGGAGCTTAGAGAGGCATAGCTTATAGTTTGAAGTCATAAAAACTAAGGATGATTTTGGCACTGTTTAGCGTTAATGCTCTTCAGTCTCAGAGTGAGAGAGGCTCTTTAATGAAAACCGGTGGGATTTGCCTGCCGGCATGCCTAGCATGCTTCTCCAGGTGAATTAAATGATAAATGAAATAATACAGGCAGGACACACGACAGACACATAGCACACACAAAACACGTAACACACAACATACAGGATGGGGATCTCGGAGTGATGTGCGCACTAGAGCTTTTCATGGGCGGTTTTGCCCAGCTGTAACACCATCTGCAAGGAAACCATCACAGTCAGCATACCGAATGGGGCAGGGAGAAATGCTTATTAGAAATACAACAGAGGCAACCTCTGTGTTGTTTCCGGTGAAGTTCCTAAATTTTAAATCGATTGTCTTGCTCCTCGGTAGGTATAATAGCAAGCTAGGGCAAGCATGTAATGCATCTACGACGGTATGCTGAATGGTGTCTGATACGACTGAGTACATGCTTCAGTGATAGACTTAAAGCAGAAGCCGTTGAGCAGCCAGAACATTCTTGGGGGTAATTCTCAAGCGCATTTAGCCATGTTTTGTGTTTTATCAGTGCCACGCGATGGGGAAGCCGAAATTATCAAGTGTTTCAGTGTGATATGTCTAATAGATAAAAAATTCCTGCTGGTAACATGCTGTGCGCAAAGGCATGGCTGCACATAACAGACATAGCATTTTGGTTGCTAGGAGAGTTTCGTTATTGCCACCATCTTTCATTCAGCCATTAGAAAAGCATGGAAAGCAGTGAAATGGTTAGGCTACATCTATGCACGAATGAATATATGATGTGTGGCACCTTATTTAACATGCAATAGTTAGCAACAGCTCAGTTTGATGTTTACATTCCTGAAGTGAATGTGCTCTCACACACTTGTTCATGTTCAACTCATATCAGCAATGTGTCATTGCTGTGACATGTGTAATTGCTGTTTTCGATTAGCATTTGCCATTTTGCTGACTTTTGCATTCCTTCCTCAGTTTTGTTAACAGCTTTTTCATGAGGTAATAGTGTCGTTAAAGAGAAGAAATGCGGCTTCTTGTGTCAAGGTGTTATTAGTAAAAGACGTGCGCTTCTCAATTAAAAAGTTCAAATTATGCAAATGTAACTTAATGCAATATGCTCTAACATTTTGTTTAATTATGTTTTGCTTGTATGCTGAATCATCTGCGGAGATTGTACTTTAACCTGGCATTCTTCTTGTCTCATTTGACGTGTAGGTGTTGAGGTTCATCTTTGAGAATGAAAATCACCACTATCCAACTCTAGAAGAGGTAAGTTTCCGCATTTTCCCCTGAGTATTGTGTTACAAACTGTGAACATTACTTTGCAGCGTTAGTAGTTTTTATTATCATGTTAACCTCAGGAATATGTATTAACAGAGAATGCTCTCATGTGACACTAACGCTAACATGACACGGTGAAAACATGAGCAGTAGGCAGTTGTACTGGTAGGGATAAAAGGTTGTTATGTGGGGGGGGGGCTTGATCTATGAGAACGTTCCTGTGGAAGACAGTGGATAAGTGGTTTTGTGTGGCCATTATGTGTAACGTGTAGCTTCGTTTTTTTTTTAATGAGGATTATGCATGAATGAAAGCTGGATGCAACTTAGTGTTGTCAGACTTCTTTGATAACTTTTTATGTGCTCACGAAACTTCTACGAGATAGCTTATTATGGAGTTCAATGTAGCCACAACATGGTAGTACAGTATTGTTTAGAGGACACTAGCCATCAGTTGAGGAGGTTTACTTGCGCGGTTGTTCGGACTAGCTGCGTAGGGTTTCCATAGAGCAGTGTTAAAGAAGTCAGCAAAAAAAAAAAAAAGCGTTTTGTTCAGTCAATGACCACAAGCGGTACAATTATTTAAATCCAAGACTGCTAGAACTGCGCTAAATGTGTAGATTTTACTTCAACCATAAAGACCGCTGCCTTGGTGCTATGTTGCTAGAGCTTTTCAATTGTGAGAACTGTCAATTATAGGGTGGGCCACATTATGCATATGGTTGATTACAAGTAGTAATTGAATTGAAACCTTCACACTTAGTGCAGTTTTTGATTTCATAAACTAGGCCACTTGTGGCCGTTGCTTGAATGCAACGCTTCTTGTGCTGACTTTTGAAACAGTAGTATTGAAACCTTACATAGCTTGCATCAATAGGTGTGCATCCTCACCTACCCCAGCTGATTTCTGAAAGGCTACTTTCAGAAGGGCTGCGTAGTTAGCTATCCCGCAGATCTTTCAAGAGCAGAGAAAGAAAAGATGTTATCAGAGGACTCTGGTGTTGTGTTTGCATGTGAATCAAGCACTCCTGTTCTTTTGTAGGTTGCCACGCTGGATTTCTTTCGCAATATCGACCTACGCGAGCTCACAACTCACACTGTGCCTGTGAGTAATGGAATATTGTTTTTACGCTCGACCAGTGCTTCTAGGCACTGTTATGTTACTCCTTCGAAAACTGAGACAGTACCTTTTCTGTTTCATATTTAGCAGGCAACACTATGGAAGCTACGCAAATACAGTATAGACCACTTATAACGTAACCGCTTATAGTGCAGTTGCGGGACACGAAATACCGGTTACAATGCGGCTGCCTGGTAGTTCGGCATTCAACCTAGATGGCAAACGCTCCCCTCAAGCCACAAATACCGTATTCACTCGAATCTAACGCGCACTTTTTTTCCGATAAAACAGGTCCAAAAATTGCGTGCGCATTAGAATCGAGTACGACCCTAAATCTGTGTTACCATGTAGCTGTCGGCATTTCAAAATGGCCGCCTCGCACGCGCGTCGAGCCTAGCTACTCTCGAGCCTAGTTACCCTAGTTTCCTCCATGTGCTGTAGTACACGTGCTTAGGCAATAGTCTACTGTCTATCTTCACGTTCTCTGCGTCTGCTCTATCAGCATGAAGTACCGAGTTCATCATGATGCCGCATTTAAAAGGAAAGTGATCATGTGTGCAGAGACGGACGTAAATCGGGCCGCATCACGGGCGTTCGGAGAATCCGAAACTTGCGTTCGAGACTGGCGCAAACAGAAGGAGAGGATTGTCGCCAGCAAAGCAATGCGGAACGGCTTCTGTGGACCGAAGCAGGACTTAATCTACGGCAATCCTTTCGGCAATACGATCACCTTGGCCCTATCTTGAAAGCAATCTGCGACGGGAAAAGTCCGCCGCACGCCATGTTTTCGCCTCTTATAGATCGCGTTGAAGCGAGAGGCATGATAGCACGAAGGTCAGTTCGCTCGCCGCACTTCGTCACTCTAGCATTTTGACAGTTCGTTTCCGCGGTCAACAAGCGAGATGTGTTTGCTTCAACAAGCATTCATGTTTGCTTGTGCATGCGTGACAACGTGCTTGTTAATTTATTTTGTAAGCGAATACGGAACCTAGAGCACGGTGACAGCGACGGCAGAAATGCACCTGGAGTGTCCATTATCGCAATGAAATAGTTGTTTTGGTTATAGTGTGGTACCGCTTATAGTGTGGATATTCGTGACTCCGGCGACTTACGTTATAAGCGGTCTACACTGTACTAGTGCAGTCACGAAAGTCTTGCTATACACATTTTGCAATGCAGTTGCTTTTGATCTGCAATGGTTTAAACAGAATAACTACTTTATATATTGCAACTAAACCTTGTGGATGCAAGGTTGTTTCAAACTGGTTTCAAACAAGTCCATGAAATCCTTGAAAGAAGTCCTGTAAAGAAGTCGACCCATTAAGTCGATTCAATTGCCTGCACCAATGTGAACCAGCTCACGGTGGTGCACGAGAAGTTCAGAAAAATTCGTCAGCCTTTCCCCTACCGGGAACTGCAGGCGCACGCGAAGCTTGTCGTATGCTCAAAATAGGGTGTCGCGTTCCCTGGCCTCGGGGGTTCGCTACCCTTCGTTGACGCTGGGCTTCGGTAAGACGGGCTTTTAACGTGGGATCTGCTGCCTGTCGCTGTAACCGAGCCTGGGCTTGGGCTGCCTTTGAACGTAGGATCCGCAAGGCTAGCATGAGCCTGCTTCTGGCGACGCTGACGGCATTTCTTGTCGAAAGCAGCCTGTTCCGCTGCCAACCGAACAACGCGAGGCCTTCCCATCCATTTGCCGAGTGTGCACTGAAAATTAGACCCAACGCATCGCGCGCAAGACCCTTTTCTTCTCTTGTCCTTCCCCTGGTGCACGCCTGCTCCTGATTGGGTGCTCCCGTCGCGTGTTACGGGCATGCGTGCCTCACGTGTTTCACCAGTGGTGTATTCTTAGCCTTCCCCGCCGTTTTCCTTCACTTGCGCGAGACGGGTTTTTTGCAGTCACACCTACAACGGCTGATGGCGCCGACACTTGTCAGGCAATACAAGCTTCGCTTGAATTGTGCAGCTCGAATTCTGCGGTACAGGCACAACGTGACACTCAAAACAAATGCCGAGCTGCAGACGTGGTGCAAGCGTTATGTTTTGTCTGACTAATGTGCACCGAGTGCGTAAATTTGAGAGGTCCTGAACCACAGGTATGATCAGCTTCTGAAGCTCAAATACACCCTGCATGTAAGCGGGATTTCAATGGCTCTTGGGCTGTGTCATCTGCTGCGCTGCTGCTTAGCACATGTACGTCTGCACCAATCTGACACCGACAGTAGAGAGGGTGCAGCAAAATCATGAACCAGCCCTGCACCGTTTCTGCACCTTTTGAAATGACCGGTGTGGTTCAGAGGGTGCCATTGATGCATTCCTGACATGAATGGCAGGGTGCAGCACCCCGCGAACTGGTTCAGGTGGTGCAGGCAGATCAAACAGACCTATTAAAAAAAGCTACAGCCTCAACAGCATGAGCATCAGCTGCTGGCCACGGTGTGCGTATCCGATCCGGATTGTAGTTGCTTTTCAGAGCGCAGCTCGTACGCACCCGTTCCTGCGGCGAGCGTCGGCGTCGGCGTAACCTAGAGAACGAGCACAGTGAAAGATGATAGCCAACGCGGAACGCAGCTGGCGATGAAAGGCGAGAGCAAAGAGAGTGTGAGGAGGAGGGTATGGCGGAAGCGTGAGAAGAAAAGCATAGTGACGCGCAAGGCGGACTATGATAGCGATGATGGCTACGAGATGGCGGCAGAGTAGTGTGCGTTGTTAGGGTGCCTTGATGCGCTCGCTCACCTCTGCTCCATTCGCAGGTGCGCGTGCATTGAGGCACTCTACGTGTCGTTTGTTCACCAAAGCGCTGCAAGAGCAGAGGTTCGTCTGCAGCGCGACTGTTGTGAATCGCGCTCACCTGTCAGCCATGCGTTGCCTCTGGCAATCTCCTGATTAGCGAGGCACTTCGCTCTGTTCGGAATGTGCTGCATAAGACGGATTGTCCGTGCCCGCCAATATATTGCGAAATGAAAACACGTATAGAGCTGCGTTCAAATTTCACATTAGGAAGTATCGTAATCATTGGTGAATTTTTCTTTCTCACATGTTGGCTGTAGTGTTGCAGCGCACACAGTTAGCGAGTGATCTCCGCAGCCTTTTCTTCCATGCATATAAGTGGCATGCTTCAGAAAAGTAGTAATGCTGCAATAAAAATTTTATGTGTGCACTGCCGTGGTATTCTTTAAATTTCTTGTCCTTGAAAAGTCCTTGAATGCTTGTCCCAGGAACCTGTGCAAACCCAGATATTATTTGTGCAGCCATGAGATTCTAGTATGTGACATGCTATGTTTTGGTCTGAAGCTCAAATGGTGCGCTGTAGCCACTGGTTTCAGACGTGTCACTTCAAACATAGAGCAACACATAAAAACTTGATTGATTGATTGATTGATTGAAAAATGGCTTAGTAAGAGAATGTTTTAACGCGTGAATTGTGAGAACTTTTTGCCTGTGAATAATATTCACTGGATTCTCACTGATATCAATTTATCACTTGGTGCAACCTACTTTATCCGAAATTTCTTTGATGTTGTCACCAATTCACAAGCAAAAGAGTCTTGTCTAATCATTTTGCATGCGCAACATGAGTAGTATAGCACATTCTCACATGCGTGTATGCGAGCACCAGTGATTACTTCGGAATGTTCAGTGCAACTTGTATAAATGGTGGACGTACTTAAACTGCAAGTTTAATTTCGATGACTGTGCTTGTTGCTATCGTCATACTTTGAGTGTAGGTTGTGTTTCTAGTCGCAAGTTAACCCAATAAAAAGTTAGATCCTGAACTAACAGTTCCGGCAGTGTTTGCTTCTTCATCGTCCCTATGTTGTGACATCTGGTGGAGGTGTTGCGCTCAACAACGTCACTACAGTGTGACATTATCAGAGTCATTGTGTTAGCCAACAAGCACTGGTATGAGCAGGAGCTGCATGTTTAGTCATACGTTTGCAGCTCTGATGTCCAGCCAGTCAGTCAGTCGACAGCCAGTTGCTCACTTTATTTTATATCACTAACTGAATATATATCTGCGTCCCTTTGCATTTTGAATTAATGCAGTTGAATGTACATACGAGTTCAAGTTCCAGCTTTGTTTTCCTTGATTTGTGTGACCCACGGTATTGCATGTTGTTACTGCAAGCCCTCATGTCCGATGACTACATTTCAGCCCATCCTAAGGACCAACCTGAGCTCAACTGCCAAACACCTCCTACGAGATGTTCAAAAGTTCTATCGCAATAAAGGGTACGTTAATAGTTTTTGTGCATTCGCAAATCCATGTTGAATATTGCTGTGACATTCAGTGAAGAAGGAAAATTCCGTGAAGGACATCAGGCGTCTCACACACAATGCCGTGGCTTCACACAGAAAGTGTATGGCAGCTTGCTGTTTTTGGAGATGCTCCTTCGCTGCTGAGAGTTTTCTGAACTTCAGAAATCGTTATATGTGGGGAAGCTTTGATGTCTTGAAAAAATTATTATTATTATTATTGTTATTATAACGAAATCTGACAGTGTTTTATGCAAGTGTAACTTAACACCACCATCACTGAAAAGACCTTATAAAGAAATGGTGTGCCATATGGCCAAGGGGCAAGAGAAGCGCACGTTCATGTCTTTAAGGTCTAGGCTTGAGAGACATGTGGTCACTGGTGTAAGCAGTTTCATTTATTTTACTTTGTGAAGGAGGAGGGTTTCTTTATGAAAAGAAAATGACATGTAAGAAATATTTTCTCCCCAGTTCTGCCGAAACTTTTGTGCAGAGATATTGATCTAAGTTGCAGAATAACTTTTCTGAACATACTGATTTTTCTGCACTTACTTCGTGCACCTTGTATATCCTCCCGAGGACATAGAGACGTTGGCTTCTTTTGGCTAGTATCAATTGCGTGGTTGCAGAGCGTGCCCCATATTGAAGCGCAAAAAGGACACGTTATATCTGGAGCATGGTTCTGAATGTAATGCGGTGTGCTTTCCAAAGTTGGTAATTTTGGGAAACAGTAAGCTCATGTTATATTTGGGAAAGTACACTGTAATAAATGGCAAGTGACCATACTGACAAAAAAATTACTCAAGTTCAAATGCACTGGGCTTATTTATTGAGCAGCGATCCACCATGTTTGCTTAGTGGCTATGGTGTTGGGCTGCTAAGCACGAGGTCGCGAGATCAAGTCCTGGCCATGACGGCTGTATTTTGGTGTGCGCGAAATGCAAAAACACCCGTGTACTTAGATTTAGGTGCACGTTAAAGGACTCCAGGTGGTCCAAATTATTCCAGTGTCCCCCACTACAGTGTGCCTCGTAATCAGATCGTGGTTCTGGCACGTAAAACCCCATAATTTTTTTTATTGAGCAGCTATAACAACCCTTGTTGTATGAGAGTTTTATTAATAAAATATGAGATTAAAGCAACCTACATATGTTTTATACTTTACAAACAGTTAGGCCGCAGAACTTGTGTTGTTATAAATTTCGAGGAAAGCTTGTGTGCTTATCGGAAGCATAAAAACAGATGTTTATAGCTAATTAGAATGTTCTGAAAACTGAGAAAAAAAAAAGGTTATTGATGATTCGCTATCTTTCAGGCACACTCCTCACAGACAATCGTTTCCCTTTTCAGAAAACTCAAGACGTCGCGATCTATATCGGTGTCTTCATGTGATGGCGGAGAGTCTTCTGACAGCGAAAAAGCGTAAGCCTACAACATTTCCTTTTCTCTTCCATGTCTTTGTCTAGTACTGTTCTAAAAGGAAAAATAAAAGAAAGAAGCTGAGTGCAATTAATCTCAGTTTATTTGATACACTTCTAGAATATGTTAGCGTTACCAGCAACACCCATGCTCAGCATTGTTGCGGTACTTTGTGTTTCACCTAGCAGGGTCACCGTAGAGCAATGCGAGTGTGCGCATGACGTGTCTGACAGTGTTTGTCACATCACTGCAGAGGCCTGTTGCCGCGAGGCATTCGGGCCAAGCGGCGGCCGCCGTTGAGTCCCAGCCACGCACCACTGGTGCTCAAGAAACCCTGTCCGCCGCCACCGTGTTCCTCCGAGCTGCTGACTCCGCTTGCCGGCTCCTCTTCTTCTCCGCCTCCGGAGTTTTCTTCGTCCCCTCCGCAGGCGGAGACTCCGCCTCCCGAGGGCACATCAACGTGCCCGCCCTCAAAAGCCTCGGACACGTCTCCCGTCGACACCGAGGCCACATCTCCTCTCGGGCCGGTGGCCACGACCGCTCCTCAGAATGACGCCGGCGTCACGGTCGCCACCTTTGTGACGCCTCTCGTCGAGACCCCGCCTCCCAGGGTTCCGCCCCGTCCGCCTGTATGGGTCCAGTCGCAGTCCAGCGTGAGCACTTGCGGCTCGGTCGAATTTTGCACGCCGCCGTCCAGTCCGCAAATTGACGGTGCCGAGTGGTGTAGTTCGGAGTGCATTACGTGATCCTCTGTGCCATAACTACGTAGTTAAAGCAATTCAAAGCAGTTTTCTAATTCTTCTTGCACACTGAGGTCACATCTGCGAATGATGGTGCTTAGTTACTGTTGCAGGAAAGTATATATGCAGTCTTCACATGGGCCTTGCTGTCATATAGTGGCACGTTGAGTGCAATTAACAGTTGGCCTTGGTTTCAATGTAGACTCGAGCTGACACTCATTCATCCCTGAAGTACACATGGGATGAGCACGGGCCAAAGATGGTGCACTTATCTGTACAGTCATCACCAGTCCAATGCCACAGCTGAAATTGCACACACACACACACACACACTTGTGCCTCTGCTGTACGATATTACTGTGGTCTGAACTTTCTGCATCAATTAAAGGGGCCCTGCAGCGTGTTGTATGAAACGCACGGAATGTGTGCGGCATCAATCAAAAGGCACCTTCTAACGAATCGTCTTGAACAAAGGGTCCTTTAATGCGCCTTGTATGGGTGGAGCTGTCGGCAGTCGTAATGCTGCTGCTACCACACCCTCACGACCTTTTTCTCCTTTTCGTCGTTCGAACTATGCTCAAATCGAGCCGCTATGCTGATGCAGAATCATGCCCTCTGTGCTTCACCCATGAACATGCCAAGCATTTGTATCAACGTGACCTCAAGATTATGTCGCGTAACCCTCCATAGCGCTGCCCTGTCTTGGAGGACACAGTGTCAGCACAGTGGCATCGTTCTTCTCCCCCAGGTGACGCCACTAGTGTATTGGTGGTGCAATCTTTTCTGCTTTTGCCTCTGCCAGAAGTACTGCAGATTCATAATGTCTAACAAAATCTGGGCAATGAACATCACTTCTAAATTTCTGTAGGAATACACATGAAAGTGGTGGAGATTCTAGAAAGCTAGAGGAAATAGCAGGTGGGGGTCATTTGGACGAAATTGTAGACTCTCTGCTACAAGTAGAGGAATAACATAGTCGGACGTGATTTAAAAAAGTCACATCCAACACAAAAATACCTTTGTTATATGTGATATTTGTTATAAGTATATACTGCTTACATGCTGATATCGGCAATAAACATTGTAGATAATTCGTTATATTCATGTTCATTATGTTGAGATTCTACTGTACTGTATAGGCCCGAAGGTTCATGATAGTATTGTACAGTGAACAAGACTGCTGGGTTAAAAAAGTGTTGCAGATGCCTTCAAACAACCAAAAATGCTAACGAAAATCTCTCAACTCGTCTCTTCAGAGACGGTGGCGTCAGCCATTTCTTTTTCAAAGTGCATTACACACTGGCAACTCAAAGCAAGCAGTCCTTGTCACCAAGCTTGCAGCTTTGCAGTTGATTGGTGCGGGCGACTTTGTCAGACAGAAAGATTTGTATGAACTTTGAGTTTCTGTACAATAGCGAAGTTGCATTGAAGACGAAGGTTACGGCTTCGCTCGCACTCTAGAGGAAGTATCACGCTTTGGATTAACGTTAATGCAAATGCCAACATTTTGACTGGGACCTTGTCAGAACGATGATGCCAGTCACACTTCTGTGCCTGTAATTTTGAGAAAGCCTAGTCTGGTTGGCAGCCCTTGCATAGTCCCTGATTTTGTAGTCGGCAGTTCAGATGCTTGGCACTTAGTAGGGAATGTAGCTATGAGAAACCTTTATTCAGGTTTCTATACAAAGTAATAAGAAGTTGGCACCTTTCTCAGAGGGTCTGCAGCGTTGCTGACATATATAGAGGGTTCACTGGAAGATGACTTGGAGTGGCCAGTAGTGAGCGAACTACGGAGGCCTCAGCTTGGAGCCAACATCTAAACAGGGGGATTTGCCGTCGTAGGTTGGCAGAGTGAGCGGATACTCACTCGCTCAGAAATATTTTTGCAGGTTATGCACTCGCTCACACTCACTCACCAATGCTCACACATGCTCATAGTCACTTCCATTCACACTTACCAACACCCACTCATGCTCATACTAGTGTCCACTCACTGGCAGTTGCTCACATACATACTCACGTCTGCTCACACTCGCCGACAGCCACTCAGGTTCATACTTCCGTCCACTCAAAGTCACCATCACTGACCTTTTTTTTTTTTACTTACGTTATGCGGCACTCACCCCCCTTCCTACTCGAGTTCACTCAAAGTCGCCACTCACTAATGCTCTATCGCTCACCTATGAAATGAGTGTACAGCAAGTATGAATTAGTGTACTCGTGAGTGAGTGTGCCGACCTATGCTTGTCTTCACCGGGGCCCTGACCAAAACAAGTATCCCTTGTCAAAATGTTGGCTCTGGGCTGAAGCTTCTCTTGTTGGCCTGCTGTTGATCATGACAGCACATGTGTCACTGGCTCCTTCTTTATTGTCACTTGGGGTGTCAATCTGTGGACTTGTGCCCGCATTTATTGAGCGCTGAATTGTTCATCGAATGTAGCAACTTTCCTGCGCAGTGCAAGGTATCGCACTTGTGTGTGAGAAGGCCCTGTGTTCTTTCAGTGCATGTAATCATGTTTCTCGGGAAAGATGGACTCGTAGTGTTTCTGATGTCATCGGAGTGGATGTTAAAAATTCTCGTCGTGGGTGGCTATTTGAATGACCTACTTTGATGTCTCCAAGTGCCCGTGAACACTTTAGCCAGGGAATTGAGATTGTCATCACTGTCAGGGCCGGTCTGCTTTTCCAGTGGCGTGGAAACAACTGTAAGGTGGGCTGTGACTTTCCAGAAAGTTCGAATGAATTGTGGTATCTGTATGGGAGTATCTTTCTTTTTTCGTTTATACTACTGTCACTGAAAGCTGCAAAATTTTTGCAGTCCTTACTCGGCCAGTCTTTTGGAAGGAAAGCACACTTATTCAAAGTGTGACTCCGGAGGTAGCATAATTAAGTGCCAAAATAAAGTTATGTCAGCTTTGGCAGCACTGACATTATGAAAGAAAAAATAATTTAAGAACAGTTGCACAATTGAGAAATTCCACTTGCCTGCCTTTTGGAACAACATGCGTGGCTTGATAGCCTTTTATGAATGCACGACTCTTGGAACTCTGGCCCTTTGTTTAGATGGTATCTCTATCACTCTCTGTTTGCATCAGTTTTTGCTGCTGCTGTTTGTTTTTGCTACAGGTTGCTAACCTGCTACTGAAACAAGATTAGGTTCTACAGAAGTCATTAACATAGCGCTAAAAAGAGGTAACTGTTCTACAATGATCACACATTGGTTGAACTTCATTTATTGTGACTAATTCAGTCATAGATCGTGATAAGTACAGCTTCGTGTAGAACCTTCAACTGTCTGTGGTAATAGTCGTGTCTATATTGAATTGCTTCTGGTAGGAGTCAAGTTAAAAGTAATCACTCTTCAGATTAGGTTACTAAACTTTGAGTAGCCCCACACTTTGTATCATATTTTGTGAGAGTGAACCCACAAGAGTGACACATGAAAGAAAACGTGCACTACTTACTCTTAAAGAGCTGGCCTGCGGAAACCAAGTAGTTAACTAGTTGAGTTGGTGCTTCTTTGCAGAGAGGATTCCAGAGTATCAAGGAAGTTTCTGGACAGTGCTTTGTCTCGTGCTGACACTTCTGCTGAGTCATGTTAGTCTGATATTCTGTCCTTGGTTCAGGCGAGTCGGAACTGCTGACGCTTTTAAGAGCCATTTACGTTGTTATTCCAATGAGAACTTCAAAGCCATTATTAAGCTCAAAAATTTAGAGCAGCTGAGTTGCACCCTTCATTAGCCCACTTCAAAGGAAGTAGCCAAAGTGTTGAGCAAATAACTTGCTTGTAGTACAGTTGTAAAATGTCAAGGCTTTGCATGTTATGCCTTTGGCAACCTGTTATGCCTATGCAGTAAGGCTTGCGTGCACTTCGATGACAACGGAATTCACTCATACAGTCTTTATGTAAAGCCATGCTTCAACAGAACTCCTCAGTGGACTTGAAATTGATGGCAGGTTGAATGGTAAAGCAGTATGCTTGAGAAGAACTGATAGTTGGGCTAGTTGGAGCACAACTTCTTTCAGTGAGTTTAGTGCGAAGCAGATGACCACACATTCAAAGACACACAATTAAGACAAGCGCTCTTAGAGCTCATCTCGTGTTTTTTGTATATCTGGTCCTTTGCTTCACAATAAAGCTATTGTAGATAAAGCAGGGTTGAAGCATGTCTAAATGTTGTTGCAGTTTTTTTTCTGTAGTATCTCGTTATAATGAAGTCACATCTCGTATGAAAGTGCCTTCGTTATATCCAATATTCGTTATAAGTGTATGCGCTGATAAAATTATAAATATATTGGGTCTATGCGAAATAAACACAAACGTGGTGCCTCCCACAGGCCAGCCACAGGCCAGGATTTTGACAGTTCACCAGCGACTTGCCAGGCCAATGTGTGGCACCTCAACAACTTTAAATTATAAACGTGCTTCACACCGTCATTAATATGCAAACGTGTGATACGATCTTGTTGGCTTGCCAGCTGCAGGCCAGCCAAGCCAAGCTGCAAGCTAAAACATTCACGTGCATTCAGAACTTGCCATTTAAAGTTGCTCTTGCTCAGTATTTGACATTTTCGCTACCGGACTAAATATTTTTAGCTGCAAGAGAACAAATATTCGCTTTGCTGTAACCGATATTGTCTTGGGTCTTGCATTTTCGCTTTCGTTTTGGCAGTAGAATACTCATTTAAATAAGGCATGGCCAACCAAATTTTAGGTTTACCTCAAACCAAATTTTAGGTTTACCTCATTATGTATCTAAGTTAGTTACATCATGGTTCAATCCAAAGATGAACTGCGGGCATGCCGAAAGCAATGCAGAGGCTTTTGCAGATAAGCTAAAGGCAGTAGGAGGTAAGCAGAAGCTTGCCAAATGAATTAAAAAGAAAGCACTGTGGCCAGGTTACAGAAAGTTTTGAAGTGCTGTTGGCTATTGTCTGTCCATACCACAGCTGCAAATTTATTTCCCGGAGGCACACAGGGCGGCGCTCCGCTTTCTGAAGTGGAATTGTTGGTGGTGGTGCAGCTTTGCAAGTGTGGGCCACATCTGTAAGGGAAGAACAACTCCATCCTCCATAAGCACAGGAAATGTTTTCTTGTTTTTTTCAATTTCCACACAGAAATGTCTGGACTATAACTGCAGTGAAGGACGTCCTCTGGGGTGTCAATTCATGACTGTAGAGGACTGATGCGATTTTTCGGTGCTAAACTTGTGGCTTCCTTTAACATCAGCCACAGACATTGAAGATAAGTACGTACAGTGTGGTCCAATGTTGAAGGGAACGCCTGAGCGTAGAGCACATTCCTTCTGGCAAGTGTACTGTCACCCGACTTTGCAGAAGGTTACTTGTGGTTAGGTGGAACTCGAGCCTTTCTACACACCTATGCAGTGCAGTGACATAGCTTCAGCTGGCACTCGCAGCTAGAGGGCCAGTGAAGTGATAGCCACTCGCTAGTGTGTTCCTTTTACCAGTGGACTGCACTGTGCAGTGTATGGTATTCTTGGAGGTAGTACTGTAGAACCAGCTCTATGCATTCGCAGATTGTGTGACTTCCCTTGTTTGAACATTTACACCAGTGAACATGTAAAATGACTTATTCTGATTTCGAAGTTTCCCAGATCGTCGTTTTCTTTCTGTCAATTTTTTTCTTCTCCCAAAACGTATCGACAACATTTATACGATATATATTGAACCTACATTTCAGCTCTTTCCCTAAAGTGATCAGTGTGGCCTGTTAGCCAAGCATCTATGAAAGACTAGTTAGCAGACTTTTGTATCTAGCCTTAGCTGCGGTCAGTGCTGGAAAACTTATTCAAGGTGCCTCCCCCTCCAAGATGCGTTGTGTGTTGTTGACATTCTGGAAGCCGAAGCGCTCAGATTGGGAGATTTTGGGAGCTGCTGTCCTCACATTCCATCCTTACTGAGCAAGTGAATCATTCTGGAGCTGTTGTTGGAGGTCACTCCGTGTGGGTGTGTTTTATTAATGGGCAGGCGTTTGCTTCCGAATCCGGAAACCGCAAACACATTTTCATGGCGCAACATAACTTATGTGTGATAGTGCCGTGTGTTTGCCATCACAGGTGGCACGGTTTCGTGTTCTGATATCTGAGATTCCTACAAAAATTTCTAGAGGAAACTCTTGGCCCTGCCATTGTTTGTCTACTATGGGAATGATGTTTAGTGCATGTATTTGTCTAGTAATCATGCTTTTGGATTCCGACATTCTTTTGGTATTATTTATTGCACTCTATCTTATTTAAATTTCCAAGCAGTTATATTTTTATTTAAATACATGAAGGCAATAGGTTTTTGCGCACATGTATGATCATTGCAAATTACTGAATTTATAATGCAGTGTATTTTGTTGAAAATGATTGATTTGCAATGTCATGAAACCGTTTTAAGCCAGAAAGATGAAACTTGGGTAAACCTACGTACTACTCACACTCCCTTGCCTACTGAACCACCGCACTTACAGCTTCTAATGACACAGCACCAGAACACTCTCTAGTATTTTTTGTAGTAAACTCGACATCTGTATGTGCGACTCAACACATATACTTTGCCTTGTACACTTTTGCTGCTCATATATTCTGTGTCAAAGGAGTCCTGATGAGAGAAATCATAGTCAAGCTGTCCTTAGGATTCAGTATCCACGTTTCAAACGTTGCTGTTGCATTAAAACGTGCTTATTTGATTTCGTAGATTGTGTAGACTGGTCAGCGCGAGAATCCATGTGCTGACGTAACGACTCACGGAAGTCTGTGAAATAGTGAGACGTGCACATTTTCATGGCATCTTCCATTCATGGAAGTAGTTGACGAAAAATTGTGCACTAATCTGGGTATTAATAGGCTGTAAGACTGCAGAAGCACCCTGTGCCCCCAGTAATCAGAATTGTCGGATGACCTGCAACACATGAAACATGCTAAGCGAGATTCCATTACAGTGAAAAACACAGCTCAACCGAGAATGTGACATCACGCGGCATCACACTCTCCTGGTGATCAGAGCTGAAACCTATTTTTGCAAACACTGTCAGAATTACCATAGCTTCTTGCATCGCATTGATTTGGTGGTGGAGGTTTTGTGTCACAGCTACGTCTGACAAATTGTAAGGGCACCCAAAGGATAATTGTCAGGACTCCTTTGGCATGGACCAGTTTGTTGCACTGACGTTGCTGTGCTTTCCGTACCACAAGTGATCTTAGAACTGTTCTATGCATTACTGCATATTGCCGGGGTGCAGCTGTAGGCTGCACCCCGGCATGTACTAGTATCAGACATGTACTAGTATCAGCATAAATTCAGACGCAAACAACTCTGAAACTACTCCGTTGTGTTGTTTTGTTTCCGGGTTCATCTACATTTGTGGCTTAATTCGAATTCCAAATTGTACATTTGCAGCTACTCTCGGCTTAGAAACCTGCTACAGAGCAATTAGACGTCACACTTCCATGTAATTACGCTTAACAGGCATTCTGATCAGTTATTTTGAGTTCGCATTTCAATATATGCTGATGGTACAGTACTGTCCTCTTTAAAGTGAACGTCCAGCAGGTATTCAAGCAAATATAACTGATACACATCTAGTTTATCAAGAGGAAAAAGAAAAAAACAAAAAAAACGGCTGATAGGACATATTCGGCTGACATCTAAGCACTAAAATATAGTCTGCATGCCTTCACGTTATAATTCAACTGTAGTTCACAGCCAAGTACTATGTGGATGTTCCATTTAACAATGGGCTAGACTGTACAGCTGTGCTTTGAAGCCACAGAGTTCAAGGGAGCCATGAGTTAGTGCACCCTTGATAACTATCAGTGGATTAATTGTGATCTTCATTTTTTTTCTTCTTCTTTTTGTCCAGGCAGTTCACAAGTTCAGGCTTTATTCACTTAAGAGCTTGGCTGTATCTGCTGTGCACATTTGCCTTTTACACAAATGAGCCCTTTGTATGTTGCTGCAGAATGTTATGCATGGAAGGTTACGAAAGGACAGTGTTGGGTTGGGATAGAATGGTAGACTGCGCTTGTGAGACAGTGAATTGAATACTTTCACTGTGCTCCTGCTGCACAGCATGAGGTCAAGGGTTCTATTCGCAGCCGTCACTGCTGCATTCCAATAGGTGCAAATGGCAGAAACACTCGCGCACTTAGAGTTAATGCAGGTTTAAAAAATGCTGAGTTGTCAGAATGAATCTGCAGCACTCCACTGCGATGCATCTCGTAGCCCCATTGTTCCTTCTGGATATTAAATGCCGCAAATTAATCAACTACTTTCAGTGAGAGCAGAAGCTTGATGTGCCAGAATAAGGCGCAAAAGTGAAAGACTGATGGTGACATTACTTTCCAACTCCCGAAGGAACTTCCTGACATGTCACAAATCCTGGAAATGTTGGAGCTGTTGGAAATGTTGAAGCTTGATTAAAGCAATTTGATTGTTTAATGCTCTAAAACATTATGAGCATTCTGTAGTTCAACAGAAAAGCCGAACAGTTGTTCAGCTGAGACGCAAGCTGTGGTAAGGAGCCTTAAAATGCATTGTAAATACAGCCCGCCAACCAAAATCTCGAGGTTCGTTTGAATTATATTGGAAGCCTGTAGTAGCCTACCAGTTTAGCCTCACCTAGCGCTTGTCCTTTGTGGCCCTTTAAGATTTAAATGCTTTGCCGTGCAACACTCATTGCATTCCTTTAGGCCTGAGCATGGCTGTGATATTTGTAACCACGCGAAATCTTGTGGTGGTTTGAGTGGCAGAGAAAGGTGCTGGCTTAAGTGAGAAACTGGATGTGTTAACCTTAACTAGTACAGCTAACTTCTCGTGCATTGCTGTATGGAGCCGATCTTCAAAGGTTGTGCAGAATGCACCTTTATAGCAAACCACTTTGGACCGAGCCATCTGTAGTAAACTCTGGTTATAACCATGTGCCACTGAAAACTGTTGCAAACGACATTGTTTTCTCCGAGGATTGAAACATGAGTTCATGCACTGTTGACAAATTGCATGGATTCACAAACATTGATAGCTAAACTAATGTGAGTCGAATGTGCCTGTTGATGTATGTGTATTCATAAGCCACCAAAGTGTGCAACCTGCAGCTGAATTTTGTAACAATTTTTTAAATTCTGTTCTATCAATATTGTAATTCATTGCACCAAGTCGCTGATCCCTATGACACCTTGCATTAGCCAATGATAAAGTGCAGATAGATTGGAAAATTGGAAAGAATTGTTGCAAAAATGTGGCCCCTGGAGATGTCAGCTTTACACAACATCTGAACTGTTGTGAAGCTTTCCCGCAGAGATGTTGCGACACATATTATTGGCGTACCAGCAGCTAGTGCTTAGAATTTGGGTGCCGACAGGACAGTTGCTTCATATGGGTGGTGTATTTCTGTTGTGTAATAGCCCCGCCAAAGCTAGCTATAGTCGTCTATACTGTGATTGGGCAATGAATTTGTGGGGCATATGGCTGATCAATATGTCAAGCTTGTTGCTGTGGATGTTGCAGGAACTCAATCAAGACTTGCTGCATGCTTGTGTTTACTCTAAGAAGAGTTGTCGGGATGAGTTTCTGCAGCAGACTGTTACTTTCTGTAAGAAACACTGCACTGAAATTATTGTCACGGAACAATGCCAGTAGATGTTGTTATGTCTATGTTTTTCCTTGAATTATGTACACTGCAAGCAAGTTCTTCTTGCATTGGTGGCACCATCCAAATAAGGGTGTGATTGCAATGTAATGAGATTACTGTCAATAACTACCAAAAGGAAATTTACCTGGGACCCAACCAAGTTTCCAGGCTTGTGATGGAAGTGGACCAACACACTTGCTTTAAAATCGTAACAAGTCTGGGAGAAACCTTTGTGGAGTGAATAGAAATGTTGATCCTTTAGATTGAACTGCAGTTTCCAGCACGTCATTGCTTGGAGGCTACAACAGCAGAGCATCGTTAGTTGAACAGACATGCTCTGGTTTTAGAAATACTGAAGGCCAAAACTAGTTCACTTCGCCCATCGCCCGAAGCACAGCTATTTCTACAGTTCTCTGCAAGCTCTCAAGTTCCGTGCGTCCAGACGTGCTTACTCCACCTGTAGTGTAGTTGAGTTAAAACACCTGTTCTATGAAATGACCTCTGTACAATGTTTCAATGCGCTCACCTTGCCTTGTCAGACATAGTAGGGAAGTTTTTCCCATAATGAAGTGACCTGTATAACAAACTTTTGCTGTTTTGCTTGTGTTTTGTTATACAAGCATTTCAATGTATGATGCAGAAAGGAAAGTTGCTCCAAGATTGGTGTGTTGCTGGCACCAGACATTTTGTACTAAGCCTTTTTTTCATCCTATGTAGTGCACTCGTACTGGTACAGTGGATAGAATGCCACACTATTTCCTTTACAAGGCCATGCAGTGAGATGTCTGTCTCACCCACATGGTGTGCCCTGCAGAATTCATGGAAATTCATAGAAAGGTTCATGGAAATTGGCAATTGCCAGTAATCAGGGGCAATACTCTCGAGCAATGTCTTTCGGGAATACTATCATCATTGCAAGATTTTGCTTGACTTGGCATCGAAGATGTTGAAATATGAGTTGCATGAAATCTCGCGAAAGTGATCAAATCCCCGAAAATGATCATTCGCGATGCGGCCGCATTCCAGAAAATAGCAGAACAGCATGCTATCGCTTCAGCCATCCAAAATGGGTGGTGTTTCGTTTTTCGCCACCAACTGAGCTTACACCTCTTTCTTGCACTGCTTTCTTATTTATTTTGTGTTTGCTGATTTATGCAATTAAAATCGGGCCTCATTACAACGAAGTTGCATCTGGCAAGCATACACACTGACAGCAAATTTTAGACTTTGTTATATCTGTAATAGAGAGACCAGAGGCTGTCCCTCCGTATGCATGGTTTGGTTTGGTTTTTCTTTCTCACTCCCTATGCTGACTTGTGCATTTCATCTTTACATAACTAATAATTTGTTGTGTTATTATCGAGGTATCACTGTACTGCAAACCCTTGACAATGTCCCAACCTTCACAGCATGTGCCTCAGGCAGAAGGATTCACGCAAGTGCTAGTTGTGCTCATGAGAAAGTTTTATTATTATTAAGCAAATAAGTTCTGTGGAAGTCCACAAGGTAGAGAAAGTTTCATGAAGGGGGAAGAAAATTGTCGTCCATCCAAACGTAGCACAAAGTTATAAAGGAAACACAATGTCTTCCTTCAGAGAAACCTGTATGGGTTTCTCTGTAGTTTTGTGCTATCCTCCCGTGGATGACAGTGCAAGATGATGGCATCCTTTGCCTCACTTGCACGTTGGGTCAGACAACCTTTTCCAAGCCAAAATCGGTAATCAGCGATAGGCAAATGCAAAGTCTCGAAAGTCCAGGAGTTGGATAAAAAGGATGCGTGTGTCTTGCTATAATCCTGGACTGCCCACAGTAGTCATGGGGGGGGGAGGGTTTCCTGTAAGTGTCCACCTGGTGGACATGTCCATTTTGTCCGCTGCTGAAGTGCTGATTGGCTGGAGTGCCTGCCTCCTTATGATGCGTACCCTAGCCCAGCCAATCAGAACTTCAGCAGCAGATAAAATGGACATGTCGATTAGGTGGACACTTACAGAGTACCCACCCCCTCCTGCTGCATTTCACTCAATACAGTGAAATGCGTCAACTATCTTCAACAGAGAGGTGCGTCAAATGTGGCGAGTAGCCTTTTGTGACAGAGCTACACCCATTTTGGTGTAACAATTCCTTGTAGCGTAGTCTACTGTGTCCATTGATGCCTCTCCGCATGGCCTTTACTTGTACAGTGTGGATCATCAATTTGCATGGAAAACCCAATTATTTATTCAAGCAATGATTCTTTTTTTTTTTACTGCTAACGGCATTTATACACTAGGAAATGGCTCGATTCTGTTCAACGTTTATTCCTCACTCTTTGGTTGAGGCTTGGCATCACGCAACTTGAAAAATTATGCCTGAGCAAGTATACCTCGGATTGTGAAACAGTGATGAGGCTGCGGTTTCAAGCCAAGCGTTCCAAACACTACGACGCAGCTATAGGCAAACAGGTAATACGCGCTTTGTTAAATCACTTTTCGTTGTTGGAAATTGCCAGAAACGGTGAAATTAACATTCTTGAAATTCGTCTTGGCCATATTGTGCGTGCGAACGAGATTCTGTGGATGGTACAAGCATGAAGAATCCTGCTCGGCTAAAACAAAAACTTGCACTAGGTATCATATAGATTTACGACATTACTCAGTAAACATGGAATAAAGTGGGTAAAAATATGATCGGGAAATGTTTTCTGTGGAACCGTTTTTTGGAGTAATTGAGACGTCAAAGAGTCTCTACTGTCTTGGGCTTCTTTTTCTCCAAGACTATGCGACCATTGCTTGGTTATCCACGTGTGTATCTTTCCCATGCAAAGAATAACTCGCATGGTCGTTTCTTCAAGTTCAAAGCAGCACCAGGGAGCTTTTGAATTCTAACTCCGCATTCCCCGTCATCGTGCACTTCACTGTACAGTACTTTCAAGGGAGAATGCCCGTCCATGAACCAATGTAACTTGCATTTTATCTAGTCATAATATATATGCCACCTTGGAACAGCCACTTGCATCACCCTACTACTGCTAGGCTCTTCTTTTATTCGCAGAGTTCTTCACATTGTACAACAAAACTCTATTGCCTTAGCAGCTCACTTTTTGCCCAAGTTGTGCTAGTCATGTTTTTCCACCTCTTGTACAAGTTTCTTTTTTTTTTTTTTTGCTAATAAAAATGTTTCAAAAAGAAATCTGGTTTCCATTGTTTCATGGACCTTGGCTGCTGGGGTTCACATTTTTATTGCTAAAATGAATTTGAGCATGTCATACCGTATTAGGCCACATATGAGCATCAAATTGGGCACTAAATTTGATGCTTTTCAGAAATTAGGTGGCACACAATTGACATGGACCTTGCTGATGTCATGCCATTTTAGGTTGCATATCAGCCTCAAATGTGGCACTAAATTTGATGCTTTTTCAGAATTAATTGACATGTCGCTTGGTCTTGTCATACCATGCAAGGTGCTCTGTTTCCATTTACATTTTTTTTACTTTGGCGCCCCCCTTACCCACTGCCTCATACGAGGCCTGTAAGGAATTTTATACAAATAGATAGCGTTGATTCAGAATTATTTGACACGTTATTGACATGTCGCTTGGTCTTGTCATACCATGCAAGGTGCTCTGTTTCCATTTACATTTTTTTTTACTTTGGCGCCCCCCTTACCCACTGCCTCATACGAGGCCTGTAAGGAATTTTATACAAATAGATAGCGTTGATTCAGAATTATTTGACACGTTATTGACATGTCGCTTGGTCTTGTCATACCATGCAAGGTGCTCTGTTTCCATTTACATTTTTTTTTACTTTGGCGCCCCCCTTACCCACTGCCTCATACGAGGCCTGTAAGGAATTTTAAACAAATAGATAGCGTTGATTCAGAATTATTTGACACGTTATTGACATGTCGCTTGGTCTTGTCATACCATGCAAGGTGCTCTGTTTCCATTTACATTTTTTTTTACTTTGGCGCCCCCCTTACCCACTGCCTCATACGAGGCCTGTAAGGAATTTTATACAAATAGATAGCGTTGATTCAGAATTATTTGACACGTTATTGACATGTCGCTTGGTCTTGTCATACCATGCAAGGTGCTCTGTTTCCATTTACATTTTTTTTTACTTTGGCGCCCCCCTTACCCACTGCCTCATACGAGGCCTGTAAGGAATTTTAAACAAATAGATAGCGTTGATTTGGATACTTAATTTAATACTTTTCAGAAATTATATGACACAATTTGCTTGAAGCTTGCTCTCGTAATATCATATTAGCAGGCGCGGATCCAGGGGGGATGTCCGGATGTCCTGACCCCCCCCTCAGATTTCTGCATCGCCCCCTCACTGACAGGGGGATGGCCGTGTCGCAAAAAAAATGACCACCAGCATTCTTCAAAAGTATTTTTCGCGAGTACCAGTGGTGTCAGCTATGTAGAAGTAAAGCTAGCTCGCTCAAAAGCTTAGTTGTATTCCGTAGGAATGTGGTGACGGGAAGTTGCCGTAGTTATTTTTTCTCATGAACACCTTGGACCTCCTGGCGCCTGCCGTGCCTTACTCGTCCCGTCGGTGGCGTCGAATGAACAATGGGACGTCCCTTTTGCCAAGCACGCCAAGGTCCGCTCGAGTGCCTTCGCGCCTGATTAACTTAGTTTCCCCTTGGGGTGTCAACGGTTGCCTCATTGGCTGTCATCGGTTCCGCGACCAACCCGCCTAATGAAAGAGATCTCTCGCTGAAGTGTTCATATATAAATAATAACTAACAGCTAAACTAAGAACTACGCATATGCAACTTTTCTTTAACTGTAGCACTCATTGTGATCACAGTTACACGTTGACAATATCCAGTACGAGCACAGTGCAGTTCGTACGCTACAAGTTTTTCATTGTAACTTCGCAGTTATATTGTCCTACATTAAGCATAGGAGGCTCAAGCCCGCTGGATCCGTTTATCTGAGTGGGCGTTCTCGCGGAGCGGGGCGAAGCCTAGAGCCGCGGCTGCAAAGTGGGGGAGCGTGACGTCAGCGGCCAACGCTAGTGCGCGGGCCAAGGATGGCGTCGCGTGGTTAGAGAAACGGGAGCAGATGCGCGCCTTGTGTAAAAGGATGACGTCGCGTGGGAAACAATACATGAAGACGCTGGCTCGCGCTCTCGGCTACTACACCACATCGTTATTCTTGTAGGTGGCGTCGTGAGTCTTCAGACGCGGTGATTCGCATATCGTAAACAACCAGCGTAGTGGTTGCTGCGTTGGAGCGGAGCGTTACGCCCGTATTCAAGAACGTTCCTCTAGTCAACACACCACCACAACTCAAGAGAGAAGATGGCACCGCCATCCCTCCACAGAAGTGGTCACTGAGCTTCATGATCATTCACGGGAATTCTTGAGACTGGTCGCGTCTTTATCAGTAGAGAAGCGGCGCTGTGCTCAACAAGGTAGAGTGGAGTAAGAGCTTCGAGTCGAGGGCTGTTTGAGAATACGGAAGTTAGTCCTCCAAAGCAAACGAAGGTGTCTCAGCCGAACACAAAGAATCTCCTTAAGGAAATCAAGGTGTCCCAACAGAACTCCAAAGACGGACCCGCGCTTACGCATTTATAACGAACCTGCAAAAGATCATCCCAAATTTTATTGCGATAGCAATTATATGGACACTTCTACCGGATTTCTGCCGTCGCCGTCGCCGTGAGGTTCCCTATAGATGAAATCTTCGCCGCGCGCCGTATGCCCGAGCGGAAGCGTGCGTGGGGACGCGCGCTATCACGGAGAGCGAACGCACTCAATCACCCACGCGCAAGCAAGGAAGCGGGAAGCCAGCGCCGGAGGGAGCGCGGGGGGGGGGGGGGGGGGGGAGCACTTCTACGCTGCCAACAACCGCGCTCGTCGCTCGTCCGCACCGTCTCTTATCTCCACACGGCTCTGACCTTTATGCACCGTGCATTCGCCGCTCAGTTTCCGTTGAAGCGATAGACCGCACGTACCTTCGCCCGCTGCGGCGTATATACGCTCACTGCCAGCGTTTTCACAGTCGTTGTCTGCAGTCGTTCAGTGTGATCTATTCCTGTTTGTTTGTGCGCGCTCACACCACGCTTGTTCATTCAGTTAGTAATAGTCGGGCCACATTTTCCAACGCACGCTACACATGCAATGCTGCCCGGATCGGCAGTGCAGCACTACAGGTGTGTCCCTTCGCACGCGCTGCCCACGGGAAGCGCTTCTCATCAACACCACGGTTTCACACGCGCCTTCTCGTGGTCATCGAGTCTCTCTTCATGTCGGTCTACTTACGCCGCAGCACACCTGCTTACTTAATCAGCTCATGTTTACTACAATTCATATTGCTACCAAAGCCACTCACCTTACTTCATATGACATTGCTGTGTTGCTATCGCATTCATTGCTTCGCCCTTAGGGCGAAACTGTGACATTTTTTTTTTATTTTAAGAAACAATACAGGCTAGATATAGCGAGTGTTCAAAATTAGGCTTTATGGCTTTCTTAAAATTATGCACTGGGAAGCACATGCAGACCACCTGCGCAAATCAGGTATGTGGCCAGGCGGACACAAAGTGAGATGATAATTATCGCTGTCAGCAGCCTAATTAACCAAAATTGAATAATTAACTTTTTATTGACTGCAGTAAGTGTGTATGTTTGTATTCAAAAGTTAGAGGCAGTCGTGTTTCTACACAGTTTCACTTGAAAGAATTCTTCTAGCGTGTCTTTGTTCCGAGATATCCAACTCCAAATTTTAATTGTCATTCGCATGATTACGCATGCAAGAGAGTGAGGATCGTCGCAATAAGCTCCTCCCTGATGTGACGCGGCTGTTGCGTGCGGCGTTTAGTCTGACAACGGGGCGGAGGCATTGGCAAAGATAATAACTGTCCACCTTGCCCTCACGGCTGGCGAAATGAAAAAAAAATCTAAGAACCCGTAACCGCTGTCGTAACACGCGACCGCGCAGCCGGTAAAGATGGCGGCAGCTGTCATGCCGAGATAATGGCGCGAGCGGAGAAGCCGGAGGGCAGTACGCGTGCGTAATGGTGACTAGACGACCGGGCATGGTCCTTGTCTGGCCTACGCAAATAAAGAGACTGGTGATTTCCAAGTATTGTAAGTTTTATTATTGCGATAGCAATTATATGGACACTCAAAAGCAGATTTCTGCCGTCGCCGTCGCCGTCGCCGTGAGGTTCCGTATGACGTCATTTGGAGATGAAATCGTCGCCGCGCGCCGAACGCTGTATGTGCGAGTGAAAGGGCGCGAGGGGCGCGTCTTTCACGGGGAGTGAACGCACGGCGGAGAACAAACGCGCGTTCTGCGCCGTGCTCGCTTAAGGGCTGCAGAAGTAGGCGTCTCTTTTCTCCTTTACAATCACCATATATGTAGAGCAAACGCGCCTTCTTCGGACGCGCGACAGGCCGTGGGGGAGGGGGAGGGAAGGGAGGCGACGTTTAGCTGCGGCACCAAGTGCCTATTTATATCAGAGGCTCCAGCAACAGTCACCAACGCCGCACGCATTTTGAGCTGACGCGGGCAAAACGCCGATGGCGTCGACAACAGTTCTGCGTGTTGTTGCTACCAAAGCCGCTCACCTTACTTCGTATGACATTGCTGTGTTGCTATCGCATTAATTGCTTCGCCCTTAGGGCGAAACTGTGACATTTTTGAAATCAAGAGCAACAACTGCACCATCAACAGCAGAAACCTTTTTAGCTATGCTAACGAATATTTCATACTGCCGCTTTAAGTTTGGTGTTGTCGTGCACAAATATGACAACATTCCACCCATCAAGATGTCAATGCCCTAAAAATGTCCAAAATGCCTCCCTTCCACAGCAACGCAAGGCATAAACCGCTCTCGCGTCGACTCGATAACTCTGCGCAGTACAATTGAAATTTGGAGTCGGACATCTTGGAGCACGCGGACACGCTAGAATAATTCTTCCGACTGATACTGTTTAGAAACACTACTGTCTCTAAGTTTTCAATACAAACATACCCACTTACTGCAGTCAACCAAAAATAATTGTTCAATTTTAGTTAATTGGGCTTCTCACAGCGATAATTATCATCTCACTTTGTGCCCCCTTAGACACATAACTTATTTGCGCAGGTGGTCTTCGCATGCCTCCCAGTGCCTAACTTTAAGAAAACCGTAAAGCTTAGTTTTGAACACCTTGTATTATCAGGCGCAGCCGCCAAGCACATGGCTGTATTGGGTAATGCCCTTTTCCTATAAGCTCGGAGAAACCGATACCTGGCTTCGCTACAGGTCTTTTTCCTCTTTCTGGGGTTTTACGTGCCAAAACCAATTCTGATTATGAGGCACGCCGTATTGGAAGGCTCCGGATTAATTTTGACCACCTGGGGTTCTTTAACCTGCACTACAACGCAAGAACACGGGCGTTTTTGCATTTCGCCTCCATCGAAATGCGGCCGCCGCGGCCGGGATTTGATCCCGCGATCGCTTGCTCAACGCCTGAGCTGACTGAGCCACCACGGAGGGCTACAGGTGTTGCTCTAGCCGTATAAAACGCGGGTTTATCGTGAGCAAAAACGGTAAATTTCGCTAAATAAGAAAGGCTACTATCATCATCATCATCATCATCATTGACAGAAGCTGACCCCCCCCTCAGAAAAAACCTGGATCCGCCCCTGCATATTAGGTTGCACATCTGCATAAAATTGGGCACCAAGTTAGCTAGAACAGGAAGAAGGCATGTACGCCAGCTTTATCCAGTACACAGATGTTGAGCAGGCATTAGTCTATCATGGAAGCTGCTGGCATGATCGCGCTCTCTAGGACGAGTGATTCTCTATTGCTGTAGCATTGGCAGATGGCCGAGAGGTAAAATCCTGGATTGCTAATCTTTGCTCATAAGTTTGAATCCTCGCAAATACTCGCAACAAAATGAGAATTCTTTTGTTCTTTGCAATTTTCTTGCAAGGGATTTCGGGATTCCAGGGACAGCACTGATGGACATCAAAATGACCAGCAGCGTGAGCCCGTAACAGCTATTGCTGTAAAACAAATAAAAGGCAACCCCTGTGGTTCTACTGGAAAATGGCCTAGATTAGGTCGATTGCTTCGCCCCTCAATGCGTATAACAGCAAGCTGGCGTATGCGGCTTTCCAGTGGTCAGGGGTCCCCCTTGTAAAGATACAGTCGTTTAACCTAACTACTGGGCTATGTAGCCCAGCAAGGCGGGTTTTTCACAGTGCCAATGGGCTGGCACATCCATAGCAGATGGTGCCCTGTGGCTGGCTCACCTGTGGCGAAAGTATGCCAATTTCTATGATAGGAGCAGAGTTCAAAAGAATCATATCCAGTAATTTGCTAGAAAACTTACAATGGCATTCTTATTTTTTATTTACCAATACCTCAATTACCCCACGGACCCATGAGGGATGGGTCATTATTTAATGATAAAATGATTAGATGGCAGTCTTAAGGCAATTATGAAAATGTGCGAGTCGAAGTAGAGCACAGCCCCTTTGGGAGGAGTTCTCCAGTCCCTTGCAGTTTTCACAAAAGAAAGAAGCGCAGGTGAGCAGCAGTCTGCATCAGCAGAGGGTAGACTGCCTTTGCAGGGTTCGCGCAGCAGGAGGGACAGTGAGCTAGCAGAATTAACGAGGGGCTAGGAGAGGAATGGTAAAACTTGTGGTAAAGGCATAGCCTGTGTCTAAGACTCCTCAAGTCCAGGTTATCAAGATCCATTTCCGATTTTAGTTTTGCAACGCTGTTGTGATGGGAGCAACCATAGTAAATGTAGGGAGCTGCGGGATATTGAACCGATTCAAGTGCATTAAAAAGGTTAGATTGGTGTGGGAGCCGAATGGAGCATGCATATTCCAACTTAGACCGGACTGGTTGATGGGCTAGTAGTTTTCACGGAGGGAGGAGCAAGATGCAAGTGCTGTCGAAAGTATTCAAAAGGGTGCAGTTGGCTTCTTTAGAGATATTTGAGAGGACCAAGAAAGATTACTAAAAGGGGTGATGCCAAAATACTTGCATGTGTCGACAGAAGATATCTGAGTGTTTCAAATGACATACTTTGGTTGACAAAATACTTTCTGCGGGTAAAAGAAACTAGTAACATTTTAGTAGTGTTCAGTGACATCAGCCATTGACTACACCAAACAGTTATTTCATTGAGATCCTCTTGAGTGATGGGAAGTCGTCACTATAGGTGGAACAATAAACGACACAATTATCTGCAAACAAAAGTATGTTAGAAGAGATGGTAGTGGGAAGATCGTTAACATAAATTAGAAAAAAGGAGGAGTCCCATGACAGTGCCTTGAGGTACCCCGGAGAGAACAGAACGTCTAGCAGAGGAATGATTGTTAGCATAAACGAACTGCTTTCTATTAGTCAAGAAATTAGGGATCCAGTCTAAGACTGAAGGACCAAGGTTTAAACGAGAAAGTTTTAGATGAAGCCATTGATGTAGGACTTTGTCAAAAGCTTTTAAGAAACACGAGAACAGGGCGTCGACTGGAATGTTTAGGTCAAAGTTAGAGCTTATGTTGTTAATGAACAGCATCATGGGTCACAAGATAAACATTGCAAAAACCATGCTGACTAGGAGTGAAAAAGTTCATGGACAATAAAGATTTTATAGTGTGTGAGTAAACTGCATGTTCCACTAGTTTAGAACACACACTGGTTAGGGAGATAAGGCAGTAACTTCAGTATGATGACAGAGCGTCTACTGGAATAAACTTGCCCACCTTCCGATCATCTGGCACTACTCCTAATGATAATGACCATTGAAAGAGATGACATAGGATTTCACTGAATGTGCTTTTTAGAATTTTTCAACTGATGCCTGAACACCTGATATAGTTAGCTTTATGGAATCATTTATATTTGTGATGCCTGCAGGGCGAAAGGAGATGTTGGGCATAGTGTGATGGTCATTAGAAGGAAAATTAGGTAGATCATCAGGTTCATTAGTAAAAACACGAGCATTTAAGTGCTTCGGCAGTCTCAAGAATACGCTGGTTTTGGTTGTCGTATGGGACCAGTGGTTGTGAGCGATTGGGATTCAAAAGTTTCCAGAACTGTATTGGGTTATTATGAAGCTTGTTTGGAAGAGTTGATGAGAAAAAAGTGCGTTTAGTTATCCGGGAAAGCGATCCGAATGTTTTTTCCGGAGCGTAATACTTCTGCCATGCACTTTCAGTATTAAAGAATTTAGCCGCACAGAATGGTCATTTCTTTTTGTTATTCAGCCACTTTGTTTACCTCAGCATTGCCCTCAAGGCTGCCATGAAACCTAAACAGAAGATGTGGCGAGAACTACCTGCACCATGGCTTCCGCAAGGCAAGCGCGTGCATGCTCAGAACGTAGAGAGATCCTAAACTTGCTCATAGCATGGAGTTTGTGTCAGATGCGTAAAGATAAGTGGTGTGCAAATATTTCGCATTCGAATAAGAATCAAATATTGAGAATTCGCTATTTAGAGTTATTGAATATTAATTTCAGTTT
The DNA here is from genome assembly GCF_013339745.2 of Dermacentor silvarum. NCBI lineage: Eukaryota > Metazoa > Arthropoda > Arachnida > Ixodida > Ixodidae > Dermacentor > Dermacentor silvarum. Next base: position 21,703,232 of record NC_051163.1, read on the forward strand.
GAACATAACCCTCATGACGAAACCACATACATGAAAACACCACTGCATCCTATATCTGTTATAGGCATGTACTAACAATGCTTGAACCGGCGAGAAACATTTTAGAATTACTTCGTTATATTGGAGTTATAACTATGTTCGACTGTATACGGAATAACATTTAATGAAGCCAACAGTGAGAAAGCCAGATGCAAGTGGCGACTGTCTCCAATAATTCTGCTGCAGGAAAATCATGGTGGCTGTGCAAAGGCACCAGTTTTTGAGTAAACGAATAGAGTAGCTTAATAATTTCTGGTCATTCAACGAGGATGCCTTGCCTTTAGGCAAGCTTGCGATTTTTTTTTTTCTTGGCAAGGCCCAATTTGTTATTTCTACATCTCGCCAAGTTTGCATCACTTTGAGGCAATGTGTAGTGCTGTAGTGTCCCTTCGATTATTCGAAATCTTACCTGCTGTTTATTACTGTCATTATCATGGTGCACTAGGTACGATAATCTGTTCAGTTTGTCATTCACAAGCCGCTCCGTTGACCCAAAGTTTAGGTGTGAACATCATTACATGCATCTAATTATGTAAATAAGTTTTTTTTTTAACCAGATGGTACTTCATGCAACCTTAAATTCACTTTGTTTAGAAAATAAGAACATATTCGATTACCTATTCTATATTCAAAGGTTATTTTAGAGCGCAGCTCTTGGGCGCCCATTCCTGCATTGAGCGTCGGCGCGCCTCGGCGTCCCTCGTAACTGAGCGCAGCGAAGGATGAAAGAGCGAAGACGGAGCGCAGCGGGGGGTGAAAGAAAGGCGATAGCGAAGAGGGTGCAAGGAGCAAAGTGGAGGAGGAGAGCATTGCAAAAGCGCGAGGAGGAAAGGGGAGTGCCACAACGGCGACACACTGCGCATGCGCTACTTCGCCTGCACCGACCCCATGCGCTCCACAAGAGCCATGGACACTGTGTCCTTCTTTCTTTCTGAACAATGAACGATGCAACCCGGTGGAAGAGCTTCGTCTACCGCTGCGGCTAAACAAGCTGCAGGAGCAGAGGCTCAGTGCCTCTGCTCTTTGCCTCAACATAACGCGAATTTAAAACATCTAAACAGCTGCGCACAGGTTTTGTAGCACCGGCCATTGGGGGGAACGAAAGAAAAGTACCAGAGAGCTCGCCTTCACACGTAGTGTTCGGCACAAGCGTTTCCCGGTAAACATTGCGGTTGCATAAGCTGCAGTTGCCAGGAAGCGGCAGCTGTGTGGCCGGTCCTATCTATAGCAAGTCTCGGCTCTGCCAGTCGGTGCGGTGATTGGTGCGATGCCTCAATATATTGCGAAATGAAAAGACATGGAGAGCTACGGTCAAATTTCGCATTAGGGAGTATCATAATCGTCCGTGATCCCTTTCGCTCTTACTAGCATTTGATTTGACTTGAAAATTTCAAATACCTTGGGCGTCGTGGACTTCACAATGCATGTCTGTTCACAATTTCACACATGAATGGATAAGAATTTAAAAGCATGCAAGTTGTTCCAAAAAGGAGTGAGACATCTTTCCTTGCAGCTAACTCTTTTACAGCACACAGCTTCCTATTTACATTGCACAGAATTGCATGGGATTTTCAGACCACATTTCTTTTCTAGGTTCTTTGTTTTAGCAGCTGTTCTTGCACACTTGCAACATTCCAGCACAACTGATGCTATCATCTAAGAGCTCTAGTTGCATAAGTTCACACCATATAGCCATTACTGTCCCAAATGTAGCCATGCCCAGTCTTTGCATGCACATGCCATGAATGTACAGCATACCTTTGTGTTTCAATTTGCATCAATCGTCAAGTCACAGCAATATATACCTTTGTTTGTGTTCACAAAGTGGTCTTTTGTCCGTCATCAGTCTGTGCACTATGTACAAACCACCCAAACAGCAAAATGCTTTACAACAAAACTTTGTGCGTGATATTTTGTCCGTCATCAGTCTATGGGCGCTATGTACAACTCACCCAAACAGCGAATGCTTTACAACAATGAAACTTTGTGCATGGAAAAATAAAACACACTGTCACCATTTTAAGATAAAACCGTGATGACAAATACAACCTTCAATAGTTCATGGCAACTGTGTCATACACCAGATGGCAATGAGGTAAAGGATGCAAACAAATATTAACAGTTACTGCAATTTGAATTGCCTTGTTTCTGTTTGCAACAGGTCATCTTTTCTTATCACACATTCATTCTTGTGCATGTGTGTGTGCAGGATGTGACAGTCACTGTTTTGCCTCACTGGCGCTTCAATGTGTTGGAATGCTCCCACCGGTTTTAATATCTATTTTAGTAACAGCTACCATGCACTACACTTTCATGCCCTCAGCCTAGCACAAGTCAGAGTTCACTTGAAAGAAAAGCACGCTCTTCCAAGAGAAAGTCACATTCTTTGGCAAAGTCTGCAATGGGTCTATGAGAAGCATAAAACAGAAGTCTTTTGAATGAAGTTACTAAAGTTCGCAAAGCCCCTTACAAAGGTCATTTCCAGCATGTCCTTCCAAGCGTAGCGGGGCATTCAAGGTCCTTCACGAAACAACTACAATGCGTTTTAAGAGAAAGGTTCTTGCATGTGTAATAGAGAAAATGTACTGCAAAGCGCTGCCTTCACCAAGAAAATGGCACCAATGAGCAAGATGCACCGCTGAATGATACAGCTTTTTTAATTGCGCACTCACTAGCTCCAGCGGGGAAGCTATGGCTTCCTTTCACATATGCAGTGGCATTATGGATCAATGAACACCTCTAACATACAGCCCTTGGTGTGTGCTCACTGGCTGTAGTAAGGAAATTGTGGCTCCGCACATGTCCGCTGCTGCATCATGGCTCCTGGAGGTGTCGACGGGGGCGGTGGTCCGGTGATGGGCCGGGGCGGCATGACCGACGAGGGCCTCGGAGGTGGCATGCTGGTCGTGCTGCTCCAGTGAAACGTGGGTGGGTGGCTCTGCTCCTCATACGGCATGGCGGTCGTGAATCGTGGCGGCTGCGGGGGTGGCGGGTGTGCGAACTGGGGTGGCGGCTGGTGCACAAACTGCGGCGGAAGCGGACGAGCCGGGGGCGGCGGAGGTGGTGGAGCCGAGGCGTTGTACGTGGCAGGCGGCGGCATGCTCTGGTTGTACGGAGGCTGCGAAGGATTGTAGGCCATGGGCGGAGCCGCGGGAGCCTGCGGCGGCGGGTACGACTGCTGGGGTGGGGGCGGTTGGCTCATGTGCGGTGGCTGTGGGGCATACTGCGGTGGCGGGGGAGGCATCTGCGGAGGTGGCATGTTTGTCGTCGCGGCACTCGCCGCTGCAGCCACCGCGGCTGCTGCGGCAGCCCTCTTGTGGCTGTCGTCCTGAATCTGGACCGTGATGAGGTTGGGTCGGCTGACGGCGGGGTTCTGCTGGCTCTGGTACGCCCGGGGTGGCGGCGCCACCATCTGCTGCGGCGGCGGCTGCTGGCTTGCCATTACGGGTGGCGGCATGTCTCGGTACTCGGGTGGAAGGGTCTTCTGGGGGGGTGGGGGCGGTGCCTGCTGCTGAGGCTGTTGTTGTGGCTGCTGCAGGACGCTGGCGCGAGACACTTCGAGGGGCGGGGGTGGGTGCTGTGACACCGGTGGCGGGTGCTGCCGGGGGTCGCGAACCATGAGATGCTGTGGTGGCGGCGGGTGGCTGGCCACCATTGCTGCCATCTGCTGCTGCTGCTGCTGCTGAGAGGGCAGGCCGTGCGACAACGCAGACGACTGCGAGGCTGCTGCAGCGGCAGCTGCTGCCGAGGCTGCGCCCTTGAGGTGGCGATGGGTGATGTGGGCCTGCAGTTACACCAGAAGCGGCACTGTAGCTGACCAACCAGAGTTGCACTAATGCAATTTGCACTGCCTCACAGCCAATCGCGAGAGTTAATGGCTCCTACTATCCACCACAGTGTAAGCGCCACGTAAACTAGCTTGTGGCTGCAGGTAGAGTTTACCGCACCTGCAGTTTAGCAGTGTCACTCATTATCTGTTACACATCACTGCAAGGTAGCATCTAAGCAGGCTATTTCAGCAGAACTTGACAACAGTTATTTCCTGACAGCTCAAGCAGATGTTAGCATCCACTTCATTTGTTCAAGATTTGTGCCTATAGCGTCATTACAAAACAAGTATAATTTAATCATCAGCTACTGTTTCTAACCGAATAGAACTGATGAAATCCAATATAACAATACAAGCCTGCTTTCATGAGTGAAAGTAATGCAACAACATGTAAGCATAAGCTGTGATGAGTTCTGGCCCAAACAAGTTAATTGTGCATGTCATATTCTAGTGAATTCTTCCAGTGAAGTGTGTGTTAGAATGGAGTAAATACGATATACATTACAAAGCAGTGAAAAGGAAGTTCCCCCAGGCAACAAACTTGCCGCCAACTCGGCAAACAAGCATTTACCTGCAAGTCCCGCTGGCTCAGGTATGTCCGTCGACAAGAATCCTTGCCCTGGCGACTCCCACCATAAGTGCACATGAACACCGTCCCAAGGTTGCTCTGCTCAAGGCGCTGTACTTTGTCGTTACACCTGTAGACAAACAATAAACAATGGGCTTTGAAAGGCACCTCACCATGTTTTGGCATTGCAGAGTATGGTGTGTGGATACCACATAACCTGCTCCACGAACAGGTAATGTGGCTAGTCATGCACACTAGCTTGAAAACTGACGTACCTGTAACACGTCTTGTCAGCCTTCTTAGCACAATCATAGCAAAACACATGTTTACACGGTATCTGAAAGAGAAGGAAAGTGCTGTAAGTTCATCTGGCATTCGATGCAGGTTTCCATTGCATTGGCATGAAATATTCTTTTTTTTTAATTACATAAGAAAATGTGAAACATAAGACATTGCATGACAATCGCTAATTAACTGTTTGACTAACCGAATTTGCATAATTAGCTACCAAGCACGGTACACGTCTTTTCACGGTATGCTTGCGGAACTGTTCTGTTGCCAAAGCATGCTCATTTTTGTCACAAACATGCAGGTGTGGCATTGCGCACTGTCCCTCACCCATTTCTTCTGCTCTCACATGACACGATCACGTGGTGAGCCGACATTGGCTGCCTTAAATTTTGTTAACATAGCATGTCACACGACTTTCACACGACTGGGTGCCTTCAATGTCGTCACATGATGTGTCATCTAGGCTGCTTTCTTTGCTTCCTCTGTAGTGTAAACGCTCCTACCATTGCACTCATGGAAGAGTTATCGCTCTGAAATCGCTTACCATCCGACCATAAGTCAAAATGGGCAAGGTGCATTTGTCGCAGCAGTGGATCATCGGATTGATGAGCTTCTCACCGATCAGATTCACCTGCAACAGAACCGAGGCAATGAGCGCAAAAGGCACAATGATCCTTACACAAGGTATTAAGAGGTGCTATCAACTACATGTGGTGGACAGGACATCAACATGCAAGCTCATACTCAGGGATAAATGCCAACTTTGTATACAAGGACATTCAGTACAAGAACAAAAAAACCTTAGGAGTTCATGATGGGCTACATCAACTGTGACCTGATACTGCTTAACAAAGCGACCGACTGTGGTGGCTCAGGGCTTTGGCGTGCCGTCTTTAAACACAGGGTCATAGGCTATGGAACCTTAATGCAAAAACTCTGTTTACTCAGATTTAGGTCATGTTAAAGAACTCCAGCTAGTTGAAATTAACCCAGAACACAAGACTATGGCACTTCTCAAAGCCAGGGCTCTGCTGACGGGTGTTAAACCTCATCATTATGGGTGTGCGTATTGTGTTCCACCAGCTCGAGCAGGCGCACCACATTTTCCCCCGAGTTCACTCTCCGACAAGTTTAGGCCAGCACACACATTGCGCCAGGAGCACTGCACGAGAACTCTTTGCATCCACAAAAAATAGGGCCGGCTTAGGACCTTCGGCACATCGCAAGTTCTTCAGCGCGGGCATCAGCATTTCATTCCTTGCAAAGCTTTCCTTAAGCAGTCATTTCCCGCACCTTGTGGTCCCATCTGAGCTTCTTGTTCTGGTGCAACGGCTCCGGTGGCCCCGTTCGACCCAACGGAGAGAATGTTGGGGGCTCAATCGTGTCGGCCAACAGGCTTCGCTCATCATCTTCCTCCTCAAACTCTGCAAGAGTGTTCAGGGAAGACACATGTCTCAGGCGACAAACAGCATAATAACACATCTTTCGAGCACAACATACAAAATGGGCATGCCGTGATTGATACCCAGCCCAACCTCACTCACCCCTGCTATGCGGTCGGTTTATGATCACGCCAAAGCAGTTTCGTAATCGCTTGAAAGGATCAGGAGCACACGCCGCGCTCGTGGCGTGGTGGTAACGGGAAAGTATCGAACTCGCTCTAGTCGCGTCGCCGGTCGGCAGTCCACAAAAGAGGTGCCGATTCGGGCCCGCAGTGGTGAATTGGTAAACATCGCGAGCCTGACCTCTGCTGGACGCCGAATTCTCGCGAAACAAGAATCTTCGCGGCGGCGGCGTGCGGTACAAGTACATTGTAGCCGTTAATGCCCGCTGCGGTCCTTGGAGCATACGCGGTACGCGTTTACAGCACGATGCTTCATAGCGCGGGACGGCCCGTTCAAAGCGAGCAAGATCGCTGGAACTGCGCGGCGTTCGACATTCACAGGCGATGCACGGAGAAAGAAAAGGGACAGAAATGAAAGCGCGTGAACACTGAAGCACCAACGCGCTGATCGTACTGAAGAAAGAAAAGAAAAGAGAGGCTCCGTGGCGCGAGCTAGATCGGCACGAGCAAGCTCGCGCCAGGCGACGAACACGGCGCGCTTCAAAACTTCAGCGACACTCAGGCCCGACACATTTAACGCGCGGAGACGCCCGTGAACGATCGGTGATGAGATGAGACAGCGATGACATACTGTTGCACCGGGAGGGCTCGCCTTTTGCGTGGTTCTCGGCGTCATCTTCGGTGGCCGACAGATTCTGCTCGATTTCTTCCTCCTCTTCGATGGCGGCGGTGGTCTTTTTGCCAGCAGTGGACGAGGCTTTGCGGCCGCGCGCGCTCTTCCGACCGCGCCCGCGGCCCTTGGATTTGCTCGTTTTCTTCGCCGTTGTTGCTGGAAATCGTGGCAAGCGCTGGGTTACTAGGCGAACAGCGATCGCCGGTTTTTCGCGCAGCTGTTGCCAGCTTTACGTCTACAAGAAAAGAACGCGCCGCAAGGCGCGGTGACGTGGAAGAAGAAAAAAAAAAAAGTGCGCCGTGTTTTGACAGCTGCGGTTCACGTAAGGCGAACAGCAGCTTCGCAATGAGTCTGAGGAAATATGAAATCGTTACTACTACGTACGAACTGGCGAGCGCGCTCGAAAGTGGCTCCGCAATTAGTAGACAAAAAATATTTATGTGTAAGAGAGAGGAAAAGCTGGCAGGCTCATTGGGAGACCCTACAATACCGTCGTCTGTAAATAGATGATGTAAATACAGCAAAGAAACAAGCGATTTCGGCACATGTTAGCGGTTTGTGTACCTGCGTCCGCCATCTTGTCCCGGTCAGGGACGTAATGAAAGAGGCGGTTTGATTGGACGTGCATTAAACCTTCCCCACCATTGGCTCACAATCGATCACGTGAGCACAATGTCCGATTTGTCCATTGTTTTTGTCCTGAGGTCCTTGAGCTGGTATTGAGTGAGATATGGTGAAAGTGATGGTATTTGTATTCATTTATTTATTTGCAAGCCGCGGGAACGCATTTTGTACGCAGTAGTTCTTTGCCCTGAGTACAATAATGAATGTGGCCCGATATGACCCTCATCACGCCAATGGAGGCATCACGCTGCAAAGCATGGAGTGTGCGCTGGGGTCACGTGGTCGGTTCCGATTCTCATTGAAGTCGATCGATGCACCCGAACATGCATGCGCGAAGGCAGTTAAACATGCTTGAAAGTGATTGCGACGCTTAATCTGCACTGAGTTGAATCTGCACTGTCAAAAGCATGCTTTAGAATGCCCTTGTAAATCAAACACACACACACACATGCTCCACGAACGTTTTTGGGTATTCATTGCAGAATCCCGCATGCTCTTCATAAATGAATGCCGGCCCAGTTATCAAAGCAGTCCCTGCATCCGCAGAAACTATGCGCGTGTGAATGTGGAATGCGAACAAAGCACACATCCTCCTGCGTCCCGATACTCGTTCCTTCGAGAGACACGTGAAATCGCAACAAACCAATATTGTTCCCGGCTTGTGGGGCTGAAATACGATCGGCAGCGTCTCTTTGTTCTGTATCAGAACGACTCGAGCGGGTGTAGCAGATTGCGGACGTTATCTTTAACCATAGTCAGGGTCAGGCTCTCGGAGTCCATCTCTGTTTACGCTTTCACCATCATCATCACCACCTGCAGCCGAGTTTCGTCCGCTCTACGATAGAAATGTACAGAATGTACAGAATCATCTGGTCGTTCGACGGCGTTGTGCTTGAGCTCCGAACGAAGGAAAACTAGGAAAAAAAAAAAATTGCCTGCTTGTGTTTTAGTCGAGAATTTTCTGCTCCTCCGATCATTGGGCGAACAAGTGAGCCAGCCTCTGGCCGACCCTGTCGATTTACGGGTCACGTATTTGCACGTAAATTCGATTTTTTCCCCTTCTCGTACAAGTTTGGCCGAGAGACAACTGCAGTCGGTGCGTTCGGACAACGTCGCGCAGGCGTCTCAAGCGGATTCGATGCAACATGGAAGCGAAGCGACTTGAGAACAAGCGGCGAAAGGAAAAAGAAAACTCCGGCAAGGAAGTCGACAGTCGAGCTGAGAAGAAGCGTGAGTTTTCTATCGCGTTGCGCTGTAGTACAACCTTTCCGGGAGGCTTGAGTTCACCATTCTTTGTGCCGACTCTGTCTTGACGTAAACGTGCTTTTTGTTGACATACGGCTTCAACAGCTGTATCTTGCAGCTGCCCTTCGTAGCGAATGTAGGCGGCGTTTCAACGTGAGCGCACACGTTCCTTCTCGCGAATGAATGGCCAGAATCCGCGCTTGCACTGAAAAACAAACAGGCCATGTGTTGACATCATCTCTAGTTGCGGAAGCGCGTTTTCAACGGCAGGCGTTTAAATGTTTGCATGTTTGACTTGTTCAAGGTCTTCTGAAACACGACTGGAGTCAGACGCACGCTGAAGTGAGCGCTACGTTGGATGTGGGCTTTCCCGTGGATTCCAACCAAGTGACCCTTGAATGCACAGACTGCCAGTGTTCGGTCACACTGCCAGGTGAGTCAGCGTTTTACTTCACGCTAACTCGAGCCCCGGACAGGGGGCCGTGTTAAATAGTTTTTTTTTTCCTCGCTCACACACACGGGCTTTTGTGCGACGTCGCATGGTGTGGCCTTTTGGAGCGAATGAATAAATGAGGCAGGGTGTAGTTTTTTGTTTCATGCGCGGGTATTGCACTTCCTGCTTTACGTGTTTAAGAGGGCCATCTCTGATTTCCTAATTCAAATACATTTGAAACTCCGAAATGCTCTCATATCAGACAACCACTGAAGAGTTTTAATAACATGATTGCATTTGAGGAAGGACGCTAAATACACAAATTGTAAAGAGCAGAATCTTAGGCGACAAGCTTTGCTTTGTAAAAATTACAGAAAATTGGTAAATTCCAAGAAAATGAAAGCACAAGAACAAGTCACGTCTGAAGTGGCCATGTCTGAAGTGGACAAAGATAATGTATTAGTTATGAGCTCATGTGGAGTTATTACATTATTCATGTGTTATTTCAGAGCGGTGTATACCACATCATTTTGGTTCAAACGAATGCACTGTTTTGCACAAAAACAAGAATGACATTAAAATGGGTCAGGACACATGCAATCGAGCCCGATCGGGATCAAATTTCTTGGTTGCAATTGGCTCCTTTCTACAAGATGTGCAAGAGACCCAATCGCGATCTAGAATTTGGATCCAGGTCAGGCTCAATCGCAATAGAAAGTGGCCATGTGATACCGATATAAAATGGTACATTTATCCGAAACAATGCAACAAACAAATGGCCCCAATTGCAGCTTTACTATACCGCTTCAATTCTGTCTGCTAGAATTGTGATATCCTTTATTGCTGAGTTAGCATCGTAAACTTGATGACCATTAGTGCCCTTGAATTTTTCGATCTTCAGCAATTTCTTGCTTTAAAAATTGATGGCATAAGTGATGCAGTGGTGGGCAGCCAAGTGCTTTGGTGCACGATTCGTTGGGTCAATGACTGTATTTGTCCAGAATAAGCGTTTTAACCGTCAGAACTGTTTTTGTACCCCATATAATCTAAAATAAATTTCAGAAGAATATCACTCTACAGAGCCTCACAATGGCATTACTTTCTTTCACCCATAAATATACATGTGCCCATCGCCTCAGCACTCCTTAAGAATTTACAACCTCCTTGGTTTGATAGCAGCAGCCTCGAAAGAAGCCTGCAATAAATTTTCGACTTGTCTTTTATTTTGTTGTTGCAATAAAGGAAGGTCCAAATCTTAGAAATAATACTGGCAAGCATCACAGCGTCTAAAATATTTGCTATAATCCTTATTTCTACAAACCAGTTATGGGTTCAGTTCCCTGGGGGTCACGTCAAGACATTGGCTAGTTCAGTGCCTGTGATCGCTGTGGCTGTCACACAGGAGTGCAGCCTGGAAAAACGCACTTGGCATTTTTGTTTATATTTTTATCAGTAACACTGTCATACCTAGTCTTATTGCAACACAACGTCAGCAAATTTGGTTCGCGTGTCATTGTAATCATAGAGTTTCCTACAATAATTACTAGAGGGAACTCTTGTGCTGCAGTCCTTCAGCCACCATGGTAATAATGGCTAGTACATTCATTTGTGTAATCTTCGTGCACTTGTGGCTTCGTTTATTACATTTTATCTGCCTTCATTGGCCTGAATTTCTAAGCAATTTATACTTTCTTTAAATGCAAAAGGCAATGATACTTTGTGAACACGCATGATCGCTGCTAATTGCAGTGGTTCCGCTTGTCCATGCGTCCATGGCATATTGGTTTCACTATCGGACTTCTATGCTAGATATCCTGTGTTCCAATTCTGCCATCGAAAAATTTTGATAACGTTTGCTTAATTATTTATAAGGCAGTACTCTCTTGAAAACGACAAGTTTGCAAAGTCGTGAAGCTGTTTCCATAAGAATGAAGTTTAGGCAAATTCATGTACTATTATTGCCATGCCTTCTGAACCACCAGCTCCCGTAGGCATTGCTGTCGCAGTTACCTTTAGTTAATTGTATGAAACTCTGTGGTCATAATGTCGATGACACCAGGCTGGCATTTCAAGACCCGACTTCACATTTGCTGAGCATCGTTCCTATATGCGTGAGAAACGTGGTGGAGATCCTGCAACTGTGAAAAAAAATGTGTCCGTAGTCTTCCCTAAGCGCGCGTTCTTGCGCAGATGGTCGTCAGTGGCAGTGTGAGCTGTATGCCCCAGTGGTGGCCGAATGTACCAGTCTGGTTCAGAGATCCAAAAGAGTGGTGGTGAAAATGGTCAAGCAGGATCCCAACATCGACTGGCAGCAACTTGAGGTAAGTGCGGAGCACTCTTTGGAGGAGTTCCTTCCAAGAGCTTCTTCGACTTCACTCCATAATCTGTTCACTCGTGTCGTTCCTCCACTTCCGGGCATTCAAGTCTTCCTCGACAGCATAATCACGCCTGCCCTTGATGTTTATACTTCTGAAAGATTACTCGATCATAGAGTTGCGTTGCTGCCCAGGAAGGACAGCATGCTCACAAACCAGGAAATACTAAGTGGTAGTAAAGTGAAAATCGGAGGATGTTACTGTCGACCATCATACCTGACATAGTATTCGATCAAAGTTCAAACTGGCCAGGAGTCTCAACTTTGATGGCTCAAGCAGTAGGCAGAGTCTTGCATTTTGTGTTGTGTAATTGTGCTGAATTGGGGCCAGGGTCCACAGTGGCCAAGTGTTCTCGATTATATTGATTATTTATTTTGTACTTATATTGTGAATCCCAAGAAAAATTACATAGCAGCATACCTGCCAACGCTCCTGAATTTTTCATAGGATAGTTTACGAAGTTCGGCTCGTTCTACAATATTATTAATGTTGCATCAAGGTTTACGAGAATAAATTATGTTGCGAAAAGGTTTTGTTTGGTGTGTCTTTGAACCTTCTGATGGAAGTCTTCTGATGGAAGTCTTCTGATGGGGAAAGAACGATACCCGCTTCCCGCTTCGAGAAAGTTTATTTCGACTCAGGTTCATGAAGCAGCCAAAATCGGCAACAGCAAAGTTTCTACAAAAGTGACTGTACCGTAATATGCCGCGGAAGCGCCCACCCCACTTTCACTGAAAATTGGTTTAATCGAGATACGGGGGGAGCTTGTCTGGTTGAACCAGCAAAAATCAAGATGACAGCCAACGAAAAACTTCGAGGCAGGGCTACTGAATCGAAGAAAGCATGTTTATTTTCAAATGTTAAATGATGGGGTACACTAGCGCCTGCTCATCATCGCTGAACCCAATGACCGACTCTTCCGAGTTGGTGCAGAATAGGAGAATCAATGCATTCGTTGCTGACACTTTCGCGACTTGAAAAGACCACGGGCTCTCTGGTGCCTGCAAGTGCCCGTCCTCGCTGCCATCCAACACGACACTGATGTCACACCTTTTGAAAAATCGCGCGACCATCTCTTCAGGCACAGCAGCCCAAGCCGTCGACACAAAGTTCAGCACGTCTTGGCGCGAAGGCTTCCGGAGGTTCGCTTTAGGAGTCTTCTCTCCCTTCCTCTTGAACTCAGCCCATCACCAAGTTTTGGAAATGCTAGTACTGGGCGCTTCTGCGAAATTGTGCGCTTCCGCGGTGTTTTACGGTAATCTAAAAACAGTGTCTAAGTTGTTTGCAAACTTTTGCTGTCTCTAGTTTGCTGTTGCTGCTTGTGCGCTGCGGCTAATGGTAAATCATTGTTTATATGAAGTGTGTATGTATTCCACAAAAGCCAGTGTATGCTCAGGCTTGAAAGAAAAATGAGATCTACTCTCCTCACCCTTTATCGCCATCGATATTGTGTCCACAGGATTTATGCAAATTTTAAAGTTTGCAATTTGGCAGGTATGTAACAGGAAGCGCGCAAAAGTAAAAAAAAAAAAAAGTATGTACAAAGTCAACAAAGGCATTGCATAATTGAAGTAATGCAGTTTTCAGGTCAGCATGAACATTCCGACTAACACCTTGAAGTGACACAAAGGTCAATGCTGTAAATATACTCGAGTGAAAAAGATGACTCTGTGAGGGGAGACATTACAAGACAAAAGCATTCAATTCCCTCCCGGCTGCAAGCCATTCAAGTCATTTTCAGTTCACCAAAAAAAAAAAAAGAGCAGCCACACAATACAAAATGCCACTGTTAATAGAAAAAATAGAGGATAAAAGACACCAATGAATTTCAACAAAAAGATAACACTCGGTGTTTGCAAGGCAAGTGAATCGCTCTCAGCTATACTAATTAGCAGGCAACGTTACAAACACTTGGGAAACTTTTCTCACTGCGTGCATTCGTGACTGTGAATAGTGTGTCACGAAGACATAGGTATGTGTCATATAACTTGATATAAAATAAAGTCTCATACTTTTATGTCACAAAGTATGATGTCCCTTATTGATTGTATTAAAAGGCATTCACAATTCTAATGCTAGGGTGCAGTTTGGGGATTATTCAGACTCGGCAGGGATTGCCTGAAATACTGAATTACTAACACAGCCAATGGCAGAATGGCAACCATGAAATAGGGGTGGGGGGGGAGTAGCTTCAACGCATGGAATGCGAGTTACATGTGAATTTTCACCTTATAATGTGGCTTCACGCCATTGCGACGTGCGCTGCCATTAAGCGACACTATAAGGCGAAATTCGCGCTGCCGTCAAGGCTCAACTAAAGGCAAAATTAGCATATAACCCGCACTCTGCCTTTACTGTTCTTAGCATATGAAGCAGGAGGTTACTTCGAGACTAAGGATGCTGGGAAAAAACCTCACCTTATATTTGAATAAATTCAATAAATAGATGGTCGTGAAGCCAAGCTTATTTACCACCAAACGAGCAGAGGAGCATGTTTCTGCGACGAGTGGCCACAATCTGAACATAGTATGTCGTATACTGGAAGCACAAAGGTGCACAAGTAATACACCATTTGATGCAATGTTAAGTTGTGGTTGCAATATATGAAGTAGTTATTCTGTAGAAAGCATTACAGATAAAGAAACAACTCCACTGCGAAACATGCGGTGTGGAACTTCTATGACTGCATTACTTGCATGGCTTCCACTGCAATGCCTGCTAATGATAGATAATAAATAAATTGTAAAGAGGTGTCGCATCAAGCGTAACCGAGAAGTCGGGCGACGCAGAGCAAGGATAACTGGATGCCTGAGCGGCTCACACTCGTGTCAAGCACTGGCAATCCGGCTGGCTCAGTGATTGCACTGCAGGCATCGAATAGACAATCTGCCTGCACTTGTCCGTGCGCTCTTGTTCTTCATTACAAAATAAATAATGACAACCGGCCTATAAGCGCACTTCTGGTAATGCATAGAGCCAGGCCATCCTGTTCTCCTGTAGTGAAATTAAAAAAAGAAAAAAACACTATTTGAACACAGCTGTGTGGAATGACTAAAAACGAGTAATGGAGCGTGTGGCTGCCCCATTGTCCTTAAGGTTGGGAAATGTGTATGTTGGCTCTCATTCCTCACCTTCGTTTTTGTTTCCGCCTTGCAGAAAGTGGAAGGGGCGCCAGCGTCGCTGCCGTCTTCCGATGAAGAGTCAAAAGATGTGAATCCACCTGTGGAACTTGTCAATCCCAAGTACGACTACTACGAGAGTGGGGTGAGCCTGTCCTACGTTTTCTCGCTGTACTTTGTGGTGAGGAGTAAATCGATCACAACGGGAAAGTCGGGCTAGTTGGTCTTGAATTGAATCGAATTCTGGTATTTGATGTGCCAAAACCACGATCTGATTACGAGGCACGCCGTAGTGGGGGACTCTGGATTAATTTCGACCACTGGGGAATCTTTAACGTGCCCCCAATGCACGGAACACGGGCGTTTTTGCATTTCGCCCCCATCGAGATGTGGCCGCCGCGGCCGGGGTTTGATCCCTTTGACCTCGTGCTTAACAGCGCAACACCATAGCCGCTAAGCCGCTGCAGTGAATACTAGTTGGTCTTGGACAAATACAGGTAAATTACAGGGCAATGTAGACAAGGGACGACAGTAGAAACCCAAGACACACAGTGCCCTTCCTGTGTGTCTCGTTTTTGCTGTCGTCCCTTGTCCACAATGCACATCGATGTGCCTATACTCGAGCTGTGAAGTGCCTCAGGGTTGTGGCTTGCTATGTTTAGTAGAACTGTTTGACAACATGGATTGCGCTGGAATGTAATGTGAGTGAACGTCATTAAAAAAAAAAAAAAAGAAGGCAAGGCAAGGCTTTGGTTTTAATGAAAAACATTGTCACCGACCAGCCTCGCTGGTCGGTGACACCAGCCTGAGTACCAAGCTTGAGTACCAGCCACCAGCCTGAGTACCAAGCTTGGTAGCGAATGCCATAGCAGCTAGGCCTAGAGTCGCCACAGTGGTGGCTACAGCTGCCAGCAGATTGGCGTGCGAGAGCACTGGTTCAAGGCTGCGAGATAATCGAAATGGCGTGATAGTGGCTTTGATTAATGCTGTTTCAGACCTGCAGTCGCAGCGAAAAGTCGGGGAACTTGGGCGGCAAAGGGTTTTGTGTCCGAAATTTCAGACATATATGGGCTACGTAGTGGTGGCGCGAAGGCGTTCAAAAAACCGGTTCATGACTGTATTTACTGGTTATGTTACCTTTTAATAGCAGCTAGGCAGACGATAGATGTCCTTGGTGGTTAGCAGGTAGGATGTAAATCCGATTTTCAGTACACCAACGGGTACTGCCCAATCTCAGTGTTGCCCGGTTGCACTACTGCTTCACAATGTGTTCTGTGTCATTTCTGGTGAAAGGTAATGACAAATTCTTGAGTTTCAGTATGAAAAGGCATCCATTCTTGCGAACTTTTCATGGTGCATTCACTTGTATGTCTGACATAAAATTTTGCAGGGAGACGGCTCTATATGTATGTAAAACTGTACTGCATTTCATACGTTGCAGGCTACGATACAAAGGCTAGAGAGGGCTTCTCTTACTGCTTGCTGTTGCGACGAAAAAATAGTGCATCACTTGAAAGAAAAGCCTATTGGTACACGCCATTAAAGTTGATGTAAAATTACATCTCGTAGACTTATATGTCGCAGAATACGACGTATTTATTATATAAAAGGCGTCCGAGATCTGAACCTATTTATTACGAAATGCACAGTCTCTCATGTCTCTGCGACGAGCAGCCACAGTGCATCGCTTGCGCTTGTGACCAGGACGTGGCATGTTGCCTACTGGAAGAAAGTACAAATGTGCACAAGTAATCTGTGCTTTGATCTAAACTTGCATTCGCAAGTTGTAGTTGTAATATATGAAGTAGTTAATCCGCAGGATATGTCGCAGGCCGAAACCAGCTGCACTGCGAGATGCGTGGAGTAAGACATTTATGACTGCACTATTTGAATAGCTTCCACAGCCTCGCCTGCTATGTAACGGAGTGCAGTCTTTTTACACTGTCCAACATTCTTTTGCAGTTGGCTTTAATGGGGGCATAGTCGAACCCAGATATATCGAATCTGAAGGGAATCACAAAAAAGTCCGATATATAGGTAATTCGATATATAAAATAAAAAGCTTATACAAGAAATTTCAAGGGGATTTAACTGCTGTTCGTTATACACAATAATTCGTTATATGTGGGTTTGATATATCCGGGTTCAACTGTATATCATAGTAACCTTGACAGCAGTTTACTGATCAAATTGAGAGTGCAAGTGTTGATGGTGGCATGCGCTGTTGCCGTGCTGGTCGATTTTCTTTTTTCGCAGGCAAATGGCGACACGGTCACAGTCACACTGTTCGTCAAGAGCATCTCCAAGGAGGCATTGGCTGTGGACTTTGATGAAAGGGGCTTCCTGGTGAAGTTTCACACCAAGTATGTGTGGTTTGGCTGACTATGCGCTTAGTAATGTTGTACCGACGTACATGGTGTAGTGAGAACAAAGTTTTTGAGAAACTTCTGTGTTGTGCGGAAATTGTTAGCACAGAACTTTTTAAAGCTATTTTGTGTGAAAATGGTTTTCTTATTTGTAATGGGCCATATTGGAGTGATCTTAACAGCTTCAGTCACTCCTTAATTTTGAGCTTTTAATTTTCTGTTATGGGATTACGAATATGTGAAAAATGTACTGTCCTAATTAACGCTGCTGTGTTCAAACACATTTCAACATCGAGAAAAGTTAGAAAAACTTGTTCACCTTTATTTCTGGCCATGAAGAGTACATTTGTAGAAAATAACAGTGAAATATTTCTTGGATTAAATTTTGTTAATTAGGTGTAGTAAATAATTAGTCATTGTTTGCTGGACTATATAAACTGAAAACTGGTTCCAATGTATCAATAACACTGCTATGAGCTGTACTACTATAAGCTATGCATTAAGTTCCCTGCTCCTAAATCCGAATTTTGAGGTATCAAACTCAGCGTAGAAAAAATATGTTGAGCATTACAGGGTTGTGATAATAATAAGGGTTAAAACAGAGAGTAGGGCTAATTATCTACAACATATGGGTACTGCGTATTTGCAGGCCGTATCAACAAAAGCTTGTGTTGTATCCGGCTGGCAATTTCTCTCCGTGTTGTCTAAATTTTTGCGTGAGAAATTGGGTGGTTCACATTCGCCCACCTCCCATATAAAAACCTTGCTAAGTCATAACGCATAACGCAGTCAAAACCCCACCAAAATGGATAATTTCCACAATGCATTTAATTAAGTTCTGCACGTTTGGCTTTGCCCACATGTCGGCAATGTCACCCCCTGCGTACACTCGATTTTGAGCAAGCTGCAACTTTCAGGTCCTTAGATAGGTGGAGACGTTTTCAAGTGTTGGACTTATGGCATTGATACTTTTGGCATTTATGTGAAATTTGCGGGCAGTTCTAGTGCAT
This sequence comes from Dermacentor silvarum, assembly GCF_013339745.2. Classification (NCBI taxonomy): domain Eukaryota; kingdom Metazoa; phylum Arthropoda; class Arachnida; order Ixodida; family Ixodidae; genus Dermacentor; species Dermacentor silvarum. Next base: position 21,721,368 of record NC_051163.1, read on the forward strand.
TTAACATCTTCACTGTGAAAGGTGCTCACACTGCTCAGTGATTGCCTTGCATCTGTTCACCTGTTTCAGGAACACCAACACTGAGTTTTTGGAGCAGCATGGCGCATCAGAGGAGACGACGTTCACATGGCGGGTCAACGTTAAGTGAGTGCACGTTTTTAGTATGCTGTCGGTACATCTCCAGCACGAGTTATGCTTCTGCGGAGAGAAAAGGAGACTCGTTGCAGTGATGTGACAATAACCAATTAAAGTTGTTCTGTAAACGATGCATCATCATGTCGTAATAATGACATAAATAGTGGCATGTTGATGACCATTGGAGATCATTGTGATGCTGTAATTCCATTAATAAAATGCATACAAAAGGTTGAACAAAAGAGGACATCTCAACTCGTATTAAACCTGTGATCTTCACTTCCGAAAATTGATTTCCCCGACCAGCTACGTCACTGGGACGTTGATTGATATGACAAAGGCAGGCAGATTGCTATATTCTGTTGACATGTTGCTGCCCAGTCAAAAAAATCAATTGACTCCAATTG